>NC_092039.1:89522796-89822796 GCF_003086295.3 Arachis hypogaea
TTCTTTGAAAATTTCATGTTAGTGTTCTTGTTCTTCCTTGATCTTTAAGTTGTTCTTATAATTGGTTTACCCTTTGGAACCTTTTTCAAAAATAATTTTTCTTGGATTGAATCTTGTGCCAAACTTTAAGTTTGGTGTTTTATTGTTAATCTTTTTATAATTTTTGAAAATTTTCTTAAAGTTTTCTAAAAAAATTTTAAGTTGGTGTTCCTTCTTTTGTTCTTGGTGTTCTTGTGAATCTTCAAGGTGTTCTTGAGTTTTTCTTGTGTCTTGATCTTAAAATTTTTAAGTTTGGTTTCCTTGTGTTTTCCCTCCAAAAAAAATTTTCGAAAATAAGGAGCATTAGATCTAAAAATTTTAAGTCTTGTTGTCTTTTGCGTGTTTTTTCTTTCATCATAAATTCAAATTTCAAAAATTTTATATTTTCCAACTACTTTTTCGAAATTTTTTTTTAAATTTTTAGTTTTAATTTCATTTTTTTTCGATTACCTATTTTACCTGAATACGTCAGCTCGTCCTTTTCAGAGAGGCCCGAGGTGGGGGGTATGATGACCCGAGCTTGATATGCAAAGTGGTTGGTGGTTGTACCTGCAATGACACTCCGATGCTTAAGTTAGCATGGGTCCAAGCAGATATTGAGTAGAATTAGAGTTGAGTTATACCTGGGTGCTCCAGTGTATTTATAATAGTTGGCCGTGATCTTCCCTGGATAAGATATTCTTATCTTATCTTATCTTTTGGGAGTTTTATCTCTATCTTTGTGGAACCGCCTTTTCTAGGCCTTTTCGGCCTTTAGGTTTTGGGCTGCGTTCCTTTTGATGGGCCTTCTTAGCGTTTTGTCCGAGGTCCGACCTCAGGCGTGGGCCTTGGGATGAGGTCGGACCTTTCATGGATTTGCCGAGTTGGAGGAGCTCGGTCAGGGTATGAACAGTGCCCCTGCCCGAGTTCGTCCTTTTCGAGAGGTCAAGCTCGGGCATAGTAGTTTTTCAAATTCAAAATGGCCGTTCCTGCATTTATTGCATTTTACCGTTTCTCCTCGATTTCCGTTCGGGCTTTGTGAAGGCATATTTATTTGCCCCTTCCTCCTTTTCTTCGTTTATTCTGTTCCCTTCCTGTTTTCTGAGTTTTCGTCATCTCTTTTTCGAGCATCGCTTCTTCTTTTCTCTTTGTTCTTCTTCCCCGAATCTTTCTGTGCGTTTTTTCCGGGGTTTCCCTCTGCGCCGCCGTTTTCGTTCTCTTGCATCGGAGCTCGTCATCTTCTTCCTTTCTTCCAGGTTTGTTCCCGTCTTTTTTTTGTGTACATATGCTTCTGTTTTTGTGTGGCTCTTTGTTTGTTTCTTTTCTCTATGCCTGGGTTGCCCCGAAAAGAGGCGCCGCCATTGCTTTGTTTTTGTATGGGGGGACTCTTTTTTTTTTGTTCTCTGGTATTTGCTCCGGGTTGCTGTATTTTCTTCTAAAGATTTTGTTTCTTGCTTTGCTGATGGGTTTTCGCTGTCTGCTTTTATGTGATTTTTGCTTGCTGTTGTTTCTTCTTTGTAGGCAAGAATTTTATGTCTCGAAAGGTTCTTCAAGCGATGTCGACCAAGATTCCAAGTGGTCTTGGTTGGGTAGATCCTGTTCCTCTAAGAGTCCCTTCTGTGGTAGATTCTGAGTATTTAGCTAGGTTTCGTAGACAATGTAGCATATGTGAAGATAGAGAGTCTGAGAGGGATTATGAATTAGTAGCCCCGGATTCCGAGGAGAGAGTTTGCTTCCCGCCCTTAGATAGTTCCGAGAAGCTCTTCTTTTACGCTTATGATTGTTTTTTCTCTAAGCTGAGTGTCCGACTTCCTTTTACCGACCTGGAGTCCGAGGTGTTTGGTCTTGTAACCTTGCCCCTACGCAGCTCCATCCAAATTCTTGGGCATTTTTAAAGCTGTTTCAACTTTTGTGTCAGTTTTTGGGCGTTGCTCCCTCTATTTCTCTTTTTTCCTACTTGTTTGTGTTGACGAAGCCGGGGTCGGGTGAGGGAAGGTATCTTGGGTCTCTTTTAGGGCTAACCAGGGAAGAAAGTTTTGTACCCTGTATGATGAGTCCTTTCACGATTTTAAGAACTTTTATTTCAAGGTCCGGGCTACTGGAGACGTCCGACCTTTCTTTCTCGATGAGAGTGGGGAGCCTTCTTTTCCTCTTTGTTGGCAGGAGAATGTAGTGTCTGTAAGTATACCTTTGAGAGTCTAGATGAGGTGGAGCAGGCTTTGTGGGTGTGGTGAGCAGTTTATGGGGTCGGGCACCTACTTGGACACGAAGAAAATGTTGGGGGATCCAAGCCTTCTCCGTTCCGAGTTAGGTAGTTCCCGACCTCTTCCGAGATTCATCTTTTTAGTACTTTGGTTTTGCTTGTTTTTTGGTGGAATTTCTGTTGTGGTAATCCCTTTCTTTATTTCTTGCAGAGATGTCTTCTCAGGCGGATTCCATGAAGTTCCTTCGTCGGACGAAGAAGTCTGTGGCTGCTCGGAATATCGAGGCCGGGGAGGCTTCTGCCCGATCTTCTCCGCAGAAGACTACGGGGGTGTTCAGACTCGGTCGAAGACTATTCCGACTCCCCAGTTCCGAGCTATAAGTCAGGATCCTCCGACCTCTGGGCCTGCTACTTCTTCTCCTTCCGTTTTCGGGTCCTCCTCCCAAGAAGCAGAAGACCTCTCAGAGCTTGCGGGTTTTAACGATAAGGATTTGATGCTCTTGGTTGGATTGAACAGCATATTCTCCCTCAGACCTTTATTTCTACTGATGATGTGTCTATGGAGCATCATTTTCAGTATATGGCGCGGAGCTGGTCCGGATGGCAGTCTTCATGCGCTATTGCCCGGGAGTTCAGAAATCCCCCCTTGGGGCGACCAGCTCCCGCTTGAGAAGGCTCAGTCCGAGCTTGATAAGATTAGTCAACTGAAGGCTGCCCGGATTACTGAGCTGGAGGCCTTTTGGAGAAAGAGAAAACTAAAGCTACCGCGGCTGTGGCGGCAGCGAAGACGTCTGAGGAGATGGCGAAGGCGGCTACAGAGAATTATACTCGGCTATATGCCGAGCTTGTGGAGACAAAGGAGAAGTTGCAATCCGCGCAGGACGAGTTTTACGAGCTGGAAGGTCATGTGGCCAAGGGTATGGATGCTATGTTCGAAAATTTGAAGGCTCAGGTCCGGGTTCTTGCTCCCGACCTGGATCTGAGCTTATTCAGTACGGATAACATTGTTGTGGAGGGAAAGATTGTTCCTGCTCCTACGAGGATGAGGTTCCGATGTCCGACCCCAAAGTTCCGGTTGAGAACCCGACTTCACCTTTGGTCGGGGATGGTCTGGTGTGGAGGTTCCAAACCGGGATGACGTTGCCGTCGATGCAGTCCCGATCTCTATGTTTCCTCCGCAGTCTGCTGTTGATGTGGAGTCCGGAAAGGACCTTGACCTCTGTAATCTTTTTGGTGTTTTGCCCGCTTGTGGGCTTTTTTGTTTTGGATGTTTCTGTGAACGCTTTGGACACCTTTTGCTTTATTTAGCTACTTGAAGTAACTTTATTATGCGGTGTTTTTGTCGCGTTTTGACTTTTTTGTTTCCGCTTTTGTGCTTTTTAGTTGTTTTCGGATAACAACTTTTTAGCTAGCGTCTCGAAACTTCCTTTGCTTTTCGTTCTTTTGCTTGTACTTTTTAGTTGCTTTTTGTAAAGCAACTTTTTTAGTAAGCATTTTCCGAACTTCCTTTGATTTCGTTCTTTCGCTTGTACTTTTTAGTTGTTTTTGTAAAGCAACTTTTTAGTAAGCGTTTTTCGAAATCTTGGTTCCTTTGTTTTAAGGCTTCTTTCTTGGATCCGAGCTTTTTCTCGGTCCTCGGCGCTCGAGTACCTCCTTTTGGTTGGGTCCGACTTTGTCGTTGGTCGCCCTTTTGAGTTATTTTTGTAATCTCTTTTTATTTGGCTTTTTGAGCCATTTCAGAGTTACTTTATAACTTTCCTTTGTTGGGTCCGACTTGTTGTGGTCGGCCTTTTAAGTTATTTTTGTAATCTCTTTTTATTTGGCCTTTTGAGCCTTTTCAGAGTTACTTTATAACTTCTCACATTAATTTGAACCTCGTCGCTTCATCTTTGCCGACCTTGTGTGGTCTCTGGCAAATGATTTTTTGCGTTTTGCCGAGCGTAAATTAATGCGCCTTGGTGGGGTACTTTCTAGGATTCGTTTCATCATGAGGAAAAGAAAAGAAAATAGAGAAATTTGATTAGTATTAAAAAAGAAAGAATATTTACAGAGTGTTTACCCTTTGACTAGGTCGGGTGTCTTACTTAACCGGGTGTCTCATTAAAAAACCCTTGTAGGGAAAAAGGTACACCTCGGGTAAGTTTTTCTAGCTGTAGTACCGCCTTAGATTACAGGCGTGCCAGGCCCTGGGCAGCTCATTGCCTTCTAGGTCGGATATTTGTATAGCCTGTCCCTAAGACTTCTGTTACCTTGTAGGGCCTTTCCAATTTGCGGCTAGCTTTCCTTCTCCCGACTTTTGTGTTCCGATGTCATTTCGGATTAGAATCAGATCGTGATGGAGAAGCTTCGCTTTATTACTTCTGATTGTATCTGAGGGCCGTTCGTCGTTTTAAGGCTTCTTCTCGGATCGGGCTCTTTCTCGGACCTCGGGGAGGAGGTCGAGTTCTTCCTTTGTGCTGCGGGTTGCCTCCTTCGTTGTAGAAGATGACTCTGGGTGACCCTTCATCTATTTCAATAGGAATCATTGCCTCCATCCCGTAAGCTAGTCGGAAGGGATTCTCCCGTTGTAGAGTGTGGGGTTGTCCGATAGCCCATAGACCTGGGGGAGCTCTCGGCCCATGCCCCTTTGGCCTCTTGGAGTCTTCGTTTTAACCCGCCAGGATGATTTATTTGCAGCCTCTGCTTGTCCATTGGCTTGTGGGTGCTCGACTGATGTGAATTGCTGTTTGATTTTTAGTTCGGCCACCAAGTTCTGAAACTTGTGTCCGTGAACTGCGTTCCATTGTCTGTTGTGATGGAGTAGGGGACTCCGAACCTTGTGACAATGTTTTTGTATAGGAATTTGCGGCTTTTCTGAGCCGTAATGGTGGCTAAGGGCTCAGCTTCGATCCACTTTGTGAAGTAGTCGACCCCTACTATGAGGTATTTGACTTGCCCCGGTCCTTGGGGAACGGGCCGAGTAGGTCGAGTCCCCATTTGCGAAGGGCCATGGTGCGGTGATGCTGATAAGGTCTTCGGTGGTGCTTGTGAAATTGGCGTGTTTTTGGCAGGGGGGCATATTTTCACAACTCCGTTGCGTCTCTTTGCAAGGTCGGCCAGTAGAACCCGGCTCTGACTACTTTCTTGGATAGCGCCCGAGCTCCGAGTGGTTCCACACATGCCTTCGTGGATTTCTTGAGGACGCTTTTTGTTTCTGAGGTTGGGACGCACCTAAGGAGGGGGTTTGGAATCCTCTTCTGTATAATACGTCGTGAATTAGTGTATAATTCTGAGCGTCTTTCGTGAGTCTTTTGCTTCCTTTCTTCGGCGGGTAGAGTTCCCGACTTCAGGTAGTTGAGTATGGGGGTCATCCATCCTTGCTGTTGGTTGGATATATTAGCGTTTCTTCCTCTCTTAGCACGGAGGGGATTGTAAGGTTTCTGGAGGAGACTTCTGTTGTTGCCTCCGGGCTTGGTGCTGGCGAGCTTTGAGAGGGCGTCTGCTCGGGCGTTTTGTTCCCGAGGTATGTGCTGGATTTGTACTTCTGAAAAGTGGCGTAATTGTGCCTGTGTTTGGTCAGGTATTTTTTCATAGTTGGGTCTTTGGCCTGGTAGCTTCCATTCACTTGTGACGTGACGACCTGGGAGTCACTGAAGATTGTGATTCTCTGGGCTCCGACCTCTTCGGCTAGCTTTAGACCTGCTAGTAGGGCCTCGTATTCGGCTTGGTTGTTCGAAGCCTGGAACTCGAATTTTAGGGATAGTTCTATCCGCGTTCCTTGGTCGCTTTCAAGTATAACCCCGGCTCCGCTTCCTGTTTTGTTTGAGGACCCGTCGACATACAGGTTCCATGAGAGTGGGGTTCCAGGGGTCTCAGTGTATTCTGCGATGAAGTCGGCTAGATACTGGGATTTTATGGCAGTCCGGGCTTCATAGTGGAGGTCGAACTCGGACAGTTCCACCGCCCATTGTAGTATCCGTCCTGCCAGGTCTGTTTTTTGCAGGATGTGTCTCATGGGTTGGTTTGTCCGGACTTTGATGGTGTGGGCTTGAAAGTAGGGACGGAGCCTCCGAGCTGTGAATACTAGGGCGTAGGCGAATTTTTCTATTTTCTGATAGTTTAATTCGGCCCCTTGTAGTGCCTTGCTTACAAAGTATATGGGGTGTTGTCCTTGGTCATTTTCTCGTATTAATGCTGAGGCGACTGCTCGATGTCCGACCGAGAGGTATAGTACGAGCTCTTCCCCTTTTAAAGGTCGGGTTAGGATTGGTGGCTGCCCGAGGAATTCCTTGAATTCTTGAAAGGCTTTTTCGCACTCCGGGGTCCACGAAAGGGTTTCCCTTTCTTTAGGAGTGAGTATAGAGGTAGTGATTTTATCGCTGATCCTGCCAAGAATCTTGATAGGGCGGCCAGCCTTCCATTCAGTTGTTGTACTTCTTTGACACACGTCGGGCTTTTCATATTGAGTATCGCTTGGCATTTGTCCGGGTTGGCTTCGATGCCCCTTTGAGTCAGCATGAAGCCTAAGAACTTTCCGGCTTCTGCGGCGAAGGTGCACTTCGTCGGG
This sequence comes from Arachis hypogaea, assembly GCF_003086295.3. Lineage (NCBI taxonomy): Eukaryota > Viridiplantae > Streptophyta > Magnoliopsida > Fabales > Fabaceae > Arachis > Arachis hypogaea. Next base: position 89,529,564 of record NC_092039.1, read on the forward strand.
TTAAGTCTCATGTTGTGCTTTCTGAGGGTGCCGAAGACACTGGTGAGGTCGGTCAGCAAGTTTCCGTCTTCTTGTGTCTTTACCAGCATGTCGTCGACGTACACCTCTAGTTGTAGTCCGATGTGTTCTGAGAACACTTTGTTCATTAGCCTCTGGTAGGTTGCCCCTGCGTTCTTCAGCCCGAAGGGCATTACTACGTAGCAGTAGTTTGCCCTTGGGGTTATGAATGAGGTTTTTTCCTGGTCGGGTCCGTACATTGGGATTTGATTGTATCCTGAGTAAGCGTCCATGAAGGAGAGGTATCTATAGCCTGAGGCGGCGTCTACTAAGGCGTCGATGTTTGGTAGTGGATATGGGTCTTTGGGGCAGGCTTTGTTGAGATCCGTGTAATCGACGCACATCCTCCATTTTCCGTTGGGCTTTTTTACCAGGACCACGTTTGCGAGCCATAGGGGGTATTTTACTTCCCGAATGAACCCTGCATCTAGTAATGCTTGTACTTGTTCCTCTATTGCTTGCATGCGCTCAGGCCCGAGCTTCCGGCGTCTTTGTTGGACAGGTCTGGACCCCGGGTATACTGATAGCTTATGGCACATCAGGTCGGGGCTTATGCCTGGCATGTCGGAGGCTTTCCAGGCGAAGAGGTCGGAATTCTCCTTAAGAGGTTTATGAGTTCCTCCTTTAGGCCTGCTTCGAGGTTTGCTCCTACGTTGTTATTTTTTCAGGTGTGTTCCCGATCTGGACTTTTTCGGTTTCTCCCTCAGGTTGTGGCCGAAGTCTTCTCGGGCTTGAACTCGCCCGAGTTCTATTGTATTGACCTCTTTCCCTTTTAGGCTCAGGCTTTCGTTATAGCATCGCCGTGCCAGTTTTTGGTCGCCTTTTAGGGTAGCGATTCCTTTTGTAGTAGGGAACTTCATACAGAGGTGTGGGGTTGAGACTATAGCTGCTAGTCTGTTTAGGGTTGGTCGCCCAATGAGGGCATTGTATGCTGAAGTGACGTCGACTATAATGTAGTCGATGCTTAATGTTTTAGATTGCTCGCCTCTTCCAAAGGTAGTATGTAGCGAGATGTATCCTAAGGGATGGATCGGGGTGTCCCTAGTCCAAATAAGTCGGTGGGATAGGCCTTTAGCTCTTTTTCTTCAAGTCCGAGTTTGTCGAAGGCCGTTTTGAACAGGATATCTGCTGAGCTTCCCTGGTCAACCAGGGTTCGATGTAGGTTGGCGTTTGCTAGGATGATGGTGATTACCATTGGATCGTCGTGCCCGGGTATTACCCTTGAGCATCTTCTCGGGTAAACGAGATAGTAGGTAATTCGGGCAGGGGCTGTCTTCTCGGACATGATAGACTTCCTTGAGGTGTCTTTTGCGCGAGGATCTGGATGTTCCTCCGCCTGCGAAACCTCCATTTATCATGTGAACATGTCTTTCAGGGGTTCGCGGGGTTTGTTCGGCCCGATCTTCGTTATCTCCTCGCCTTCTCTTCCTGGTCTCTTCTCCTTTCTCTGCTATGTATCTGTCGAGTCTTCCTTCTCTGGCTAGCTTTTCTATAACATTTTTAGGTCGTAACAGTCGTTAGTAGAATGACCATAGAGTTTTGATATTCACAGTATTCGGACCGATCTCTCCCTGCTCTCTTGTGTTTTAGTGGTCGAGGTGGTGGGATCTTTTCGGTGTGGCATACTTCTCTGTAGATGTCTACCAAGGAGACTCGGAGGGGGGTGTAACTGTGGTACTTCCGTGGCTTGTCCGAGTTGGTTTCTTCCTTCTTCCTCTGTTCCCGATCTCGATCTCGGAGTGGGTAGGTTGATTCCTTCCTAGAAGAGTCTCTTAACTGGGAGGTTTCCTCCATGTTGATATATTTTTCTGCTCGCTCCTGCACCTCGTATAGGGAGGTCGGGTATCGTTTGGATAGGGATTGGCTAAACGGTCCCTCCTTTAGGCCGTTTGCTAGTCCCATGATGGCCGCTTCAGCGGGTAAGTGTTGTATGTCCAGGCAGGCTCTGTTGAATCGTTCCATGTACTCTCGGAGAGTTTCTTGGTTACCTTGTTTGATCCGAGTAGACTGGGGGCATGTTTGGTCTTGTCCTTTTGAGTAGAGAACCTTGTCAGGAATTTTTTGGTTAGGTCTTCAAAGCTGGTGATTGATCTTGGTGGCAGGTTGTCGAACCACTTCATGGCTGTCTTGGTGAGAGTGGTAGGGAAGGCTTTGCACCGAATCGCGTCAGAGGCGTCGACCAGGTACATTCTGCTTCTGAAGTTGCTGAGGTGGTGACTTGGATCGGTGGTGCCGTCGTAGAGATCCATATCGGGTGGTTTAAAGTTTCGTGGTACCTTCTCCTTCATGATCTCTTGCGTGAAGGGATCATGGTTGCCTTCGGGGGTGGTGCCGCGTTCTGTCCGGTCTTTCAGGTTGGCCTCTATTTTCCGTAGTTTTTCTTCTAATTCTCTGCGTTTGCGAGCTTCCTTCTTAGATCTTGTTCAGTTTCTTTCTGCTTCTTTATGTCTTCTTCGAGCTGTTTCAGTCGGTTTTGTTGTGCCCGGACTGCTTCTAGAATTTCCGAGCTCTTTTCTTTATCGGGATTTTGTGGATCTTTGTCTAGGAGTGATGTCTTTGGGCGATTCTGTTTGTTTCCTCCTGGAGTGCGTGGTGATAGAGGGCTGTCTGGTCGTTCTCCGGTGTCAACTTCGTCCTCTTGTTCTGATGCGGCGTGGCCATTGTTGAGAGGGTCGTCCGCCATGGTGTTGGGATGACTTCCAGGGTCCCCGGCAACGGCGCCAATGTTCCGAGGGTTACCTGAAACGTGCAGCTCGGTCGTTTTCAGAGAGGCCCGAGGTGGGGGGTTGATGACCCGAGCTTGATATGCAAAGTGGTTGGTGGTTGTACCTGCAATGACACTCCGATGCTTAAGTTAGCATGGGTCCAAGCAGATATTGAGTAGAATTAGAGTGTGAGTTATACCTGGGTGCTCCAGTGTATTTATAATAGTTGGCCGTGATCTTCCCTGGATAAGATATTCTTATCTTATCTTATCTTTTGGGAGTTTTATCTCTATCTTTGTGGAACCGCCTTTTCTAGGCCTTTTCGGCCTTTAGGTTTTGGGCTGCGTTCCTTTTGATGGGCCTTCTTAGCGTTATTGTCCGAGGTCCGACCTCAGGCGTGGGCCTTGGGATGAGGTCGGACCTTTCATGGATTTTGCCGAGTTGGAGGAGCTCGGTCAGGGTATGAACAGTGCCCCTGCCCGAGTTCGTCCTTTTCGAGAGGTCAAGCTCGGGCATAGTAGTTTTTCAAAATTCAAAATGGCCGTTCCTGCATTTATTGCATTTTACCGTTTCTCCTCGATTTCCGTTCGGGCTTTGTGAAGGCATTATTTATTTGCCCCTTTCCTCCTTTTCTTCGTTTATTCTGTTCCCTTCCTGTTTTCTGAGTTTTCGTCATCTCTTTTTCGAGCATCGCTTCTTCTTTCTCTTTGTTCTTCTTCCCCGAATCTTTCTGTGCGTTTTTTCCGGGGTTCCCTCTGCGCCGCCGTTTTCGTTCTCCTTGCATCGGAGCTCGTCATCTTCTTCCTTTCTTCCAGGTTTGTTCCCGTCTTATCTTCTTTGTGTACATATGCTTCTGTTTTTGTGTGGCTCTTTTGTTTGTTTCTTTTTTTCTCTATGCCTGGGTTGCCCCGAAAAGAGGCGCCGCCATTGCTTTGTTCATTTGTACATGGGGGGGACTCTTTTTTGTTCTCTGGTATCTTGCTCCGGGTTGCTGTATTTTCTTCTGAAAGATCTTTTGTTTCTTGCTTTGCTGAATGGGTTTTCGCTGTCTGCTTTTATGTGATTTTTTGCTTGCTGTTGTATTCTTCTTTGTAGGCAAGAATTTTATGTCTCGAAAGGTTCTTCAAGCGATGTCGACCAAGATTCCAAGTGGTCTTGGTTGGGTAGATCCTGTTCCTCTAAGAGTCCCTTCTGTGGTAGATTCTGAGTATTTAGCTAGGTTTCGTAGACAATGTAGCATATGTGAAGATAGAGAGTCTGAGAGGGATTATGAATTAGTAGCCCCGGATTCCGAGGAGAGAGTTTGCTTCCCGCCCTTAGATAGTTCCGAGAAGCTCTTCTTTTACGCTTATGATTGTTTTTTCTCTAAGCTGAGTGTCCGACTTCCTTTTACCGACCTGGAGTCCGAGGTGTTGTGGTCTTGTAACCTTGCCCCTACGCAGCTCCATCCAAATTCTTGGGCGTTTTTGAAGCTGTTTCAACTTTTGTGTCAGTTTTTGGGCGTTGCTCCCTCTATTTCTCTTTTTTCCTACTTGTTTGTGTTGACGAAGCCGGGGTCGGGTGGAGGGAAGGTATCTTGGGTCTCTTTTAGGGCTAACCAGGGAAGAAAGTTTTGTACCCTGTATGATGAGTCCTTTCACGATTTTAAGAACTTTTATTTCAAGGTCCGGGCTACTGGAGACGTCCGACCTTTCTTTCTAGATGAGAGTGGGGAGCCTTCTTTTCCTCTTTGTTGGCAGGAGAATGTAGTGTCTGTTAAGTATACCTTTGAGAGTCTAGATGAGGTGGAGCAGGCCTTTGTGGGTGTGGTGAGCAGTTTATGGGGTCGGGCACCTCACTTGGACACGAAGAAAATGTTGGGGGATCCAAGCCTTCTCCGTTCCGAGTTAGGTAGTTCCCGACCTCTTCCGAGATTCATCTTTTTAGTACTTTGGTTTTGCTTGTTTTTGGTGGAATTTCTGTTGTGGTAATCCCTTTCTTTATTTCTTGTAGAGATGTCTTCTCAGGCGGATTCCATGAAGTTCCTTCGTCGGACGAAGAAGTCTGTGGCTGCTCGGAATATCGAGGCCGGGGAGGCTTCTGCCCGATCTTCTCCGCAGAAGACTACTGGGGGTGTTCAGACTCGGTCGAAGACTATTCCGACTCCCCAGTTCCGAGCTATAAGTCAAGATCCTCCGACCTCTGGGCCTGTTCCTTCTTCTCCTCTTTCGACTTCGGGTCCTCCTCCCAAGAAGCAGAAGACCTCTCAAGAGCTTGCGGGTTTTAATGATAAGGATTTCGATGCTCTTGGTTGGATTGAACAGCATATTCTCCCTCAGACTTTCATTTCTACTGACGATGTGTCTATGGAGCACCATTTTCAGTATATGGCGCGGAGCTGTGTCCGGATGGCCAGTCTTCATGCTGCTATTGCCCGGGAGTTCAAGAAATCCCCCCTTGGGGCGACCAGCTCCCGGCTTGAGAAGGCTCAGTCCGAGCTTGATAAGATTAGTCAACTGAAGGCTGCCAGGATTACTGAGCTGGAGGCCTTGTTGGAGAAAGAGAAAACTAAAGCTACCGCGGCTGTGGCGGCAGCGAAGACGTCTGAGGAGATGGCGAAGGCGGCTACAGAGAATTATACTCGGCTATATGCCGAGCTTGTGGAGACAAAGGAGAAGTTACAATCCGCGCAGGACGAGTTTTACGAGCTGGAAGGTCATGTGGCCAAGGGTATGGATGCTATGTTTGAAAATTTGAAGGCTCAGGTCCGGGTTCTTGCTCCCGACCTGGATCTGAGCTTATTCAGTACAGATAACATTGTTGTGGAGGGAAAGATTGTTCCTGCTCCTACTGAGGATGAGGTTCCGATGTCCGACCCCAAAGTTCCGGTTGAGAACCCGACTTCACCTTTGGTCGGGGATGGATCTGGTGTGGAGGTTTCAAACCGGGATGACGTTGCCGTCGATGCAGTCCCGATCTCTATGTTTCCTCCGCAGCCTGTTGTTGATGTGGAGTCTGGAAAGGATTTGATTGAAAGTTATTTTAAAAAAAGATGTGGTTAAGAAGATATGATTGAAAGTTATTTTAAAAAAAGATGTGGTTAAGAAGATATGATTGATTTTAAAAAGATGTGATTGAGAAGATATGATTTGAAAAATATTTTAAAAAAATTTGATTTTAAAAATTAATGACTTGGCTATCAAGAAAAGATATGATTCAAACATTAAACCTTTCTCAATAGAAAAGGCAACATACTTGAAATGTTGAATCAAATCATTAATTGATAGCAAGTATCTTTGAGAATAGAAAGAAATTGATTTTGAAAAAGATTTGATTGAAAAGATTGATTTGAAAAAGATTTGATTTTGAAAAGATTTTGAAAACTTAAAAAAAATTTGCATTGAAAACAAAATCTTCCCTCTTGTGCCATCCTGGCGTTAAACGCCCAGAATGGTGCACATTCTGGCGTTTAACGCCCAAAACTCTACCCTTTTGGGCGTTAAACGCCCAACCAGGCACCCTGGCTGGCGTTTAAACGCCAGTCTGTCCTTCTTCACTGGGCGTTTTGAACGCCCAGCTTTTTCTGTGCAATTCCTCTGCAGTATGTTCTGAATCTTCAATTCTCTGTATTATTGACTTGAAAAGACACAAATTAAAAATATTTTTGGATTTTTAATAATAAGGAATAATCAAAATACAACTAAAATCAAATAACAATGCATGCAAGACACCAAACTTAGCAGTTTGTATACTACTGACACTAATGAGAATGCATATGAGACACCTAAACACTCAAGTCAAAAGAATTCAAAGATCAGAGTAAGAAATCATCAAGAACAACTTGAAGATCCGTAAGACACATCAATGAATGCATGCAATTGACACCAAACTTAAAATGAGAATAGAGTCTCAATAGGAAAAATGTTTTTGGTTTTTAAAATTTTGTAAATTTTTTTGTGTTTTTTTTTCGAAAATTAAGTGGAAAAGAAAAAATAAAGGTATCAAAATTCTTAATGAGAATTCCAGGAATCATGTAATGTTAGTCTAAAGCTTCAGTCTAAAGGAATTAGACATGGCTAGCCAAGCTTCAGCAGAACATTACATTCAAGAGCTAAATTGATGAAGATCAATCAGCTTTGGTGATGATAAGAACATCACCTTGAAACACTAGAATTCATTCTTAAGAACTCTGAAGAAAAATACCTAATCTAAGCAACAAGATGAACCGTCAGTTGTCCAAACTCAACAATCCCCGGCAACGGCGCCAAAAACTTGATAGCGCGAAATTGTGATCAATACTTTTCACAAATCAAATAATCCCCGGTAATGAATCCAAAAACTTGGTATTCAACACCATGGCATAAACACAACTTCGCACAACTAACCAGCAAGTGTACTGGGTCGTCCAAGTAATAAACCTTACGCGAGTAAGGGTCGATCCCACAGAGATTGTTGGTATGAAGCAAGCTATGGTCACCTTGTAAATCTTAGTCAGGCAAACTCAAATGGGTATGGTGATATACGAATAAAACATAAAGATAAAGATAGAGATACTTATGTAATTCATTGGTAGGAATTTCAGATAAGCGTATGAAGATGCCTTCCCTTCCGTCTCTCTACTTTCCTACTGTCTTCATCCAATCCTTCTTACTCCTTTCCATGGCAAGCTTAAGCAAGGGTTTCACCGTTGTCAGTGGCTACCTCCCATCCTCTCAGTGGAAATGTTCAACGCACCCTGTCACGGCACGGCTATCCATCTGTCGGTTCTCGATCAGGCCGGAATAGAATCCAGTGATTCTTTTGCGTCTGTCACTAATGCCCCGCCCTCAGGAGTTTGAAGCACGTCACAGTCATTCAATCATTGAATCCTACTCAGAATACCACAGACAAGGTTAGACCTTCCGGATTCTCTTGAATGCCGCCATCAGTTCTAGCCTATACCACGAAGATTCCGGTTAAAGAATCCAAGAGATATTCACCCAATCGAAGGTAGAACGGAGGTGGTTGTCAGTCACACGTTCATAGGTGAGAATGATGATGAGTGTCACGGATCATCACATTCATCAAGTTGAAGAACAAGTGATATCTTAGAACAAGAACAAGCGGAATTGAATAGAAGAACAATAGTAATTGCATTAATACTCGAGGTACAGCAGAGCTCCACACCTTAATCTATGGTGTGTAGAAACTCCACCGTTGAAAATACATAAGAACAAGGTCTAGACATGGCCAAATGGCCAGCCTCCCAGTGATCTAAGATAGCATCAGAACAAAGATAACTACCCCGAATATCTCAATACAATAGTAAAAGGTCCTACTTATAGAAAACTAGTAGCCTAAGGTTTACAGAGATGAGTAAATGACATAAAAATCCACTTCCGGGCCCACTTGGTGTGTGCTTGGGCTGAGCAATGAAGCATTTTCGTGTAGAGACTCCTCTTGGAGTTAAACGCCAGCTTTGGTGCCAGTTTGGGCGTTTAACTCCCATTTTGGTGCCAGTTCCGGCGTTTAACGCTGGGATTTCTGAGGGTGAATTTGAACGCCGGTTTGGGCCATCAAATCTTTGGCAAAGTATGGACTATCATATATTGCTGGAAAGCCCAGGATGTCTACTTTCCAACGCCGTTGAGAGCGCGCCAATTGGGCTTCTGTAGCTCCAGAAAATCCACTTCGAGTGCAGGGAGGTCAGAATCCAACAGCATCTGCAGTCCTTTTTAGTCTCTGAATCAGATTTTTGCTCAGGTCCCTCAATTTCAGCCAGAAAATACCTGAAATCACAGAAAAACACACAAACTCATAGTAAAGTCCAGAAAAGTGAATTTTAACTAAAAACTAATAAAAATATACTAAAAACTAACTAGATCATACTAAAAACAATGCCAAAAAGCGTACAAATTATCCGCTCATCAACGTGCACCACATGTAATGGTTCACATGAGGTCATATTGCCATAACTACAGTGGGGCACCACTTACGATAATCGCAGTGAGGAAGAAATATCCTAACCTTAAACTAGGTCATTTTACTCTAGACCACCCTAGCCTAAGCCACCGAAAGGAACACCTATGGCACCCCCTAAGCAACTATCTAGCAAGTACTAATTTTGATCTAAAACAACAATAACAGACCCAAACAGTAATGACGTTGAAGTAAACAAAACAACACAAGTATATGACCACTTACCAATGATTGTGGCGTAGAAGAATGCTGAAGATTGGAGAGGGCAGGCTCCTCGTGGCAATGGCATGAAGTTTTCAAGCAAAGGGAATAATGATAGTTTCTGTAAGAGAAAAAAAATGGTGAATGATGATATCCATTGCGGGAATAAGGAAGGAAGAAAATGAAGGTAATGCAGAAGGTGGTAACTGGTGTCAAGGAAGAAGAAGCACGAAAAGGCAAGGGTACAATAAGTTTTTCTGTTATCTTTCAAATCAATTAAGGGCCATTTAATGCTCTGGGCACGACAATCGAAGCGACGCCTTCAAGCAACGGTTGAGGACAACTCACGCGTGCAGGAAAGGTGCTACAGGCGTGAACCCCGCCAACGAAGTGGTGTTGGGCGAAGACTACTTCATGCGAGAAGACGTAATAAGCTAATGCGCCTGTCGCGAACCCCACGACTTGACGCATTCAGGGCACTGTTCTAACCTAGCCCAATAAGTACTGGAGGTCCACCAAGTGGACCCAAAACCCGGCCATACGACAAGACGCCCATCACGTGATACAACCTCCTGGAGGGGGAACTAGACAGCTGGCAGAAGCTTTTAAGGGGCTGGACCAAGTGAGAAGGCCCACCCGATGAATGGGGATTAAGAAGAGGGACCTACCCATCTCCTCAGGTACGTCACCATAACTCTAATCTAGTCGCTGATAAACCGCTATTTTACGGTTTATTTTGTATTTAATTAAGAAGATTTTATAATTATTCTCATACTTATGCATATAATTCGCTTGTTTTACATTTTCCTTCTTAATTTTGTGCTATGATTAAAAACATGCTTCTTTGGCCTTAAATTTGCTAATTTTAATTCTCTCTTATTACCACTCGATTCCATGATATGTGTGTTAAGTGATTTCAAGTTTTCTAGGGCAGGAATGGCTTAAAGAATGGAAAGGAAGCATGCAAAAGTGGAAGGAACACATGAAAATGATGTTTTTAGAAGCAGGCAGCGACGCGCACATGTGGACGACGCATACGCGTGACCAGTGCATTAGGCAATCGACACGTACACGTGGATGACGTGAACACGTGACCATGAACGTGTTCAAGCGATGCGTACGCGTGGCTAATGCGTACACGTGACGAGCATCACGTGTTGTAATTGACAGAAAATGGTGAGGGTGATTTCTGGGCTGCTTTGGACCCAGATTCAGGCCCAAAATACTGATTAGAGGCTGTAGAGTGGAGCTGGAAGGGAGGAATCATTCATTCACACTTTCATTCATACAATTTTAGGTTTAGATGTAATTTTCTAGAGAGAAAGGCTCTATCCTCTCTCTAGATTTTAGGATTTTTAGTCTTGTTCCTTCTCAATTTCAGAATTCTACCTTGCTTTAATTTAGTTTTCTTCTACTTTTATTTGTTCTAGCACTTTCGTTATTTACTTCTCTCATTGATTCTTTTATTTTGCTAACTTAGTTTATGAGTTCATGTGTTACTCTCAATTTTCATTAATGCAATTTATGTTTCATGTTTCTTATTGTTCAATTGCTTTGTTATTATTATTTCTTTGCTTTGGTTAGTTTTGGATTTTGCTATGTCTCGTTAGTTTTCTATGTTTTTATGTTATGCCTTCCAAGTGTTTGATAAAATGCTTGGTTGGATTTTAAATTAGATTTTTATGTTCTTAACTTGGATTGATCCATTAGAGACTCTTGAGTTATCAAAATTTTTTTGTTGATTGGTGATTGAAAATTGCTAGTTGGCTTAGACTTCACTAAATCTAGTCTTTGATTAGGACTTGTGAAGTTAAATTGATTTTGCTCACTTGACTTTTCTTCGTTGTTAGAGGTTAACTAAGTGAGAGCAAAAGACAATTACCATCATAATTGATGATAATTATAAGGATAGGAATTCCAATTCTCAATCCTTGTTAGAACTTTTCTTAGTTGTTATTTTTTTTCCTTGTTATTTACATTACTTATCTTTTATCACAAAAGCCCTAAAAATACTTTTCCATAACCAATTATAAGTACACTTCCCTGTAATTCCTTAAGAGACGGCCCGAGGTTTGAATACTTCGGTTAATTTTATTGGGTTTGTATTTGTGACAAACAATTTAAATATTGATTGAGGTTTAATTGTCGGTTTAGAACTGTACTTGCAACGCGTTATTTTTGTGAAAATCTTTACCGACATTTTTCCTTCGTCAAATTTTTAGCGCCGTTGCCGGAAAATTACAAATGTGTGCCTTATTATTGGTTATTGTGAATATTGTGAATAATTTTGCTTCTTGTTTCTTTGTTATTTGTTTTTAGTTTTAGGAGTTTATTTTCCTTATTTTATATTAGTTTTTGTTTTTATTCTCTCCTGTTACTATGAATTCTCACCCCTTTGCCTATGAGTTTGGTTACAATTATGTTGTAGGAAGTGGAGATTATAATGAAGGGTTGCATCAAGGATGGGACAATCAAAGATGGGAGGAGCCACAAGGATTTGATCAACCCTCTTGGCAACAACCTCCTCTAATGCGTTATGAGCAACAACCATTCTATGATGCATACGAAGACAATGGTTATGGTGGACCTCTTCATGACAATCAAAACCACCACCATATATCTATGAACCCCCACCTCAATATAGCCCTCAACCACCATACTCACAAGTCCCGTTTTACCAAACATCTTCATATGATCCTAATCCATATCCACCATACCAACCACCTTATGAACCACATGCATAGAGCCACCCTAATTCCAACCCAACTACTCCCAAGAACTACCACCTCAATATACACCACCACTAATGTATGCGAACTTTTAACCACAATATGATCATAATTATGTTAGCCAAGCGGAACAAGAGCCTATGGATCATTTTAAGGAAGCAATGGATCGACTTCAAGCAACTATCCATCAAATGGAGTGAGAGGAAAGCTGAAAAGCACCCAAAACTCTCATGGCTAACAAATATCAACTTGAGAACAAAGGACTGGAGTGTGTTGTGCAACAGGTGGAAAAGATGGAGAGTGTTGAACCGGCACATCCTTATCATGATGAACCACCCTTTTATCATGAACCTTTCCTTCCAAGCAATGAACCCTCATATCCACTCCAATCTCCAATGGATGAAACTCTTGGTGTTCTTCTTCATGGGACAAGAGAGATGTAAGGGGAGTGATGAACGGATAATTTATACGCTTTTTGGCATTATTTTTAGGTAGTTTTTAGTATGTTTTAGTTACTTTTTATTATATTTTTATTAGTTTTTATGCAAAAATCACATTTCTGGACTTTACTATGAGTGTGTGTGTTTTTCTGTAATTTCAGGGATTTTTTGGCTGAAGTTGAGGGACCTGAGCAAAAATCTACTCAGAGGCTGAGAAAGGACTGCAGATGCTGTTGGATTCTGACTTCCCTGCACTCAAATGTGTTTTTCTATTGCTACAGAAGTCCAATTAGCGTGTTCTCAATTGGGCTAGAAAGCTAACATCATGGGCTTTCCAGCAATGAATAATACTACATACTTTGCTCCAGATTTGATAGCCCAAACTGGCGTTCAACGCCAACTAGAGACCCTTTTCTGGCGTAAAACGCCGGAACTGGAGTTAAATGCCCAAACTGGCATCCAAGCTGGCGTTTAACTCTAGAAAAGCCTATGCATGTATAAATCTCAATTCTCAGCCCAAGCACACACCAAGTGGGCCCTGGAAGTGGATTTCTGTACTATCTGCACTTATTCACTTATTTTCTGTAATCCTTAGTAACTAGTTTAGTATAAATAGCACTTTTTTTACTATTGTATAAAAAAGGATCGGAAGCCATTTTTAACATTTGGGAGGCTGGCCATTCGGCCAAGCCAAGACCTTTTTCTCTTATATATTTTCCAACGGTGGAGTTTCTACACCTCATATATTAAGGTGCGGAGCTTTGCTATTCTTCATGAATCAATGCAAGTACTATTGTTTCTCTTTCAATTCATGCTTACTTCTTCTCCAAGATATACTCTCGTACTTAATTCAGTTAAGTCAGAATGAAAGGGCGATCCGTGACAATCATCTACTATCTTCGTTACTCGCTTAGCCAAGATCTATGTGCCTGACAACCACAAACGGTCTACATGATGTTCAACGTAGTCACTGGATGACAGCTAGAGTATAGTCTCTTGGGTCTCTAATCCATGGATTTGACTTGTCTCTCTCGACAACAGAGCATTCAAATCCGTAAGATTAGAACCTTTGTGGTAGAGGCTAGAACCAATTGGTAGCATTTCCGAGATCTGAAAAGTCTAAACATTGTCTATGGTATTCCGAGTAGGATCTGGGACGGGATTAGTATGACGAGCTTTAAACTCACGAATGTTGGGTGAAGTGACAGTGTACAAAAGGATAGAGAGATCCTATTCCGACACAAGTGAGAACCGACATATGATTAGCCGTATGGTAGCTGTGCCTGGTATTTTTCATCCGAGACGAGAGATCCGACAGTTGATTAGCCATACAGAAACCGTACCTGGACCATTTTCACTGAGAGGATGGATGGTAGCCATTGACAACGGTGATCCACCAACATTCAGCTTGCTAAGGAAGGGAGCACGCATGATTGGATAAAGGCAATAGGAAAGCAGAGGTTCAGAAGCAACAAAGCATCTCCAAACACTTATCTGAAATTCCCACCAATGAATTGCATAAGTATCATTATTTTAATTTATGTTTTATTTATCTTTCAATTATCAAAACTCATAACCAATTGAATCTATCTGACTAAGATTTACAGGATGACCATAGCTTGCTTCAAGCCGGCAATCTCCGTGGGATCTACCCTTATTCGCGTAAGGTTTTATTACTTGGACTACCCAGTGCACTTGCTGGTTTGTTGTACCGGAGTTGTGAAAAGTGTGATCACGATTCTGTGCACGAAGTTTTTGGCGCCGTTGCCGGGGATTGTTCGAGTTTGGACAAATGACGGTTCATCTTGTTGCTTAGATTGGGTAACCATCTTTCTTGTTTCAACCTTTATTTTCTTTTAAAAAAAATTTATATTTAATAAAATCATAAAACCAAAAAAATTTTGTGTTTCTTGTTTGAATCTAGTGTCAAATTTTAAGTTTGGTGTCAACTGCATGCTTTTAATTTTTCTTAGATTTTCAAAAATTCATGCATTGTGTTCTTCTTTGATCTTCAAGTTTTTCTTGATGATTTTCCTTGTTTGATCTTTAATTTTTCTTGTTTTCCTGATGCATTTTCGAATTGTTAGTGTCCCTGGTACAAAAGTTTTTAAGTTTGGTGTCTTGCATGTCTTTCTTTTTTAAAAAAAAATTTCAAAAATATGCTCTTGATGTTCATCATGATCTTCAAAGTGTTCTTGGTGTTCATCTTGACATTCAAAGTATTCTTGCATGCATTATTTGTTTTGATCTTAAATCTTTATGTTTTGTTTTATTTTGTTGTTTTTCTCTCTCCTCATTAAAAATTCAAAAGTAAAAAAAATATCTTTTTTCTTATTCTTCTAATAATTTTCGAAATTTTGAGTTGACTTGGTCAAAAATTTTTAAAATTTAGTTGTTTCTTATTAGTCAAGTCAAAATTTCAATTTAAAAACTTTATCTTTTCAAATCTTTTTCAAAATCAATTCTTTTTCATTTTTTTATGATTTTCGAATTTCATTCTTAAAATTTTTTCAAAATCTTTTTCATTTTTCTTTTAATGTTTTTGAAAATTTTAAAACTAATTTTTCAAAATATTTTTTCTTAATTTTATTTCATATTTTCGAAAATCCTTACTAACAATTAATGTTTTGATTCAAAAATTTCGAGTTTGTTACTTTTTTGTTGAGAAAAGTTCAATCTTTGAATTCTAGAATCATATCTTTTAGTTTCTTATTAGTCAAGTCATCAACTTTAATTTTAAAAATCAAATCTTTTTAATTTCTTTTTCAAAATAAATTTCAATCATATCTTTTTAAAATTTTAATTTCAAAATCTTTTTCTAAACTTCTTATCTTTTCAAAATTTATTTTCAAATCTTTTTCAACTAACTACTTGACTTGTTTGTTTTAATTTTAAAAAGTTTACTATTTCTTATCTTTTTCAAAACCATCTAACTACTTTTCCACTTCTAATCTTCGAAAATCACTAACCACTTTTTCAAAAATCTTTTTAATTAACTAATTGTTTTAGTTTTTAATTTTCTTATATTTCTTTTTTAAATTTTCGAAACTAACTTAATTAATTAAATATTTTTCCCTCTTCTTAATATTCGAATACTCTCTCTCCCATCTCTTTCTATTTATTTTATTTATTTACTAATATTTCTCTTCTACTCATCTAATAATTCAAACCCTCTCCCTCTCTCTGTGTTTGAATTCTTCTTATTCTCTCTCTACCTCATTTTTCTATTCTTCTTTTCCTCTGACACATAAAGGAATCTCTATACGGTGACATAGAGGATTCCACTACTCTCTTTGTTCTCTTCTTTTTGATATGAGCAGGAATAAGGATAAAGACATTCTTGTTGAAGCTGATCCTGAACCTGAAAGGACTCTGAAAAGGAAGCTAAGAGAAGCTAAAGCACAACACTCCGGAGAGGACCTTACAGCAAATTTCTAAAAAGAGGGAGACATGGCAGCCGAACCTGAGAACAATGGTGGATATGCAAGGAAGATTCTTGGTGACTTTACTGCACCAACTTCCAACTTCTATGGAAGAAGCATCTCAATTCCTGCAATTGGAGCAAACAACTTTGAGCTTAAGCCTCAATTAGTTTCTCTAATGCAAGAGAATTGCAAGTTTCATGCACTTCCATTGGAAGATCCTCATCAGTTCTTAGCTGAATTTTTGTAAATCTGTGACACTATTAAGACCAATGGGGTTGATCCTAAGGTCTACAGACTTATGCTTTTTCCCTTTGCTGTAAGAGAAAGAGCTAGGATATGGTTGGACTCACAACCTAAAGAAAGCTTGAACTCTTGGAAAAAGTTGGTCAATGCTTTCTTGGCCAAATTCTTTACACCTTAAAAGATGAGCAAGCTTAGAGTGGAAGTTCAAACCTTCAGACAGAGGAAGGTGAATCCCTCTATGAAGCTTGGAAAAGATACAAGCAATTGATCATAAGGTGTCCTTCTGACATGCTTTCAGAATAGAGCATCTTATGTATATTCTATGATGGTCTGTCTGAATTGTCCAAGATGTCATTGGACCACTCTGCTGGTGGATCTCTTCATCTGAAGAAAACCCCTGCAGAAGCCCAGGAACTCATTAAGATGGTTGCAAACAACTAGTTCATGTACACTTTTGAAAGAAATCCTATAAATAATGGGATGACTCAGAAGAAATGAGTTCTTGAGATTGATACTTTGAATGCCATATTAGCTCAGAACAAAATATTGACTCAGCAAGTCAATATGATTTCTCAGAATCTGACTGGATTGCAAGCTGCATCTGGCAGTACTAAAGAAGCCTCCTCTGAAGGAGAAGCTTATGACCCTGAGAATCCTACAATGGAAGAGGTGAATTACATAGGAGAAACTTATGGAAACACCTATAATCTTTCACGGAGAAATCATCCAAATTTCTCATGGAAGGATCAACAGAAGCCTCAACAAGGCTTCAATAATAATAATGGTGGGAGAAATAGGTTTGGCAATAGCAAGCCTTTTCCATCATCTTCTCAGCAACAGACAGAGAATTCTGAGCAGAGCCTCTCTGGCTTAGCAACCATAGTCTCTGATTTATCTAAGACCTCTCTCAATTTCATGACTGAAACAAGGTTCTCCAACAGAAATTTGGAGGCACAAGTAGGTCAGCTAAGTAAAAAAGTTACTGAAATCCCTCATAGTACTCTCCCAAGCAATACAAAAAAGAATCCAAAGAGAGAGTCCAAGGCCATCAATATATCCAAAGTGGCCGAACCTATAGAGGAGGAAGAGGCAGTGATTTCTAGTGAGGAAGACCTCAATGGACGTCCACTGACCACTAAGGAGTTCCCTAATGAGGAACCAAAGGAATCTAGGCTCATACAAAGACCATAGAGATTCCACTAAACTTACTGTTGCGATTCATGAGCTTTAATGAGTATTCTTCCTCTGAAGAGGAAGAAGATATTGCTGAAGAGCAGGTTGCTCGGTATCTAGGAGCAATCATGAAGCTGAATGCCAAGTTATTTGGTAATGAGACTTGGGAGGATGAACCTCCATTGCTCATCAATGAATTGAATGCCTTGGTGCAGCAGAAATTACCCCAGAAGAAACTGAATCCCGGAAGGTTCTTAATACCTTGTACTATAGGCACCATGACCTTTGAGAAGGCTCTGTGTGACCTGGGGTCAGGTATAAACCTCGTGCCACTCTCTGTAATAGAGAAACTAGGGATCTTTGAGGTACAAGCTGCAAAAATCTCACTAGAGATAGCAGACAAATCAATAAAACAGGCTTATGAACTTGTAGAGGATGTCTTAGTGAAGGTTGAAGGCCTTTACATCCCTGCTGACTTCATAATTCTAGACACTGGGAAGGATGAGGACGAATCCATCATCCTTGGAAGAGCCTTCCTAGCCACACCAAGGGCTGTGATTGATGTGGACAGAGGAGAGTTAGTCCTTCAATTGAATGAGGACTATCTTGTGTTTAAGGCTCAAGGATCTTCTTTTGTAAACATTGTCGAAGAAGCATGAAAAACTTCATCCAATTCTCTCCATACAGAGTCAAGAAGAGCCCCCCACATTCAAACTCTAAATTTGGTGTTGGGAGGCCACAATCATGCTCTGAGTATCTGTGAAGCTCTGTAAGAGCTTACTGTCAAGCTATTGATATTAAAGAAGCACTTATTGGGAGGAAACCCAATCTTATTTATTTATGTTAATTACTTTTTCATTTCATTTTCCATTGTTAGTTTATGTTTTCTTTAGGTTGATGATCATGTGGAGTCACAAAAACAGCTGCAGAATTAAAGCGGAATAAAAAACAGCATAAAAAATAGCACACCCTGGAGGACAGGCCTTACTGGCGTTTTAAACGCCAGTAAGGATAGCAGAATGGGTGTTTAACACCCAGTCTGGCAACATTCTGGGTATTAAACGCCAGAATTGGCAGATAGACTAGTGTTTAACACCAGAAAAGGGTGTCTGGCTGGCATTAAACACCAGAATTGGCAGACTGACTGGTGTTTAACGCCAGAAAAGTGTGTTTGGCTGGCGTTAAATGCCAGAAAGGGGCATCAGTCTGGCGTTTAATGCCAGGAAAGGTAGCAAACTAGCGTTTAAACGCTAGAAAAGGTTGTCCAGGGGCATTTACACGCCAGAATGGTGCAGGGACCAGAATTTCTTGACACCTCAGGATCTGTGGACACCACAGGATCCCCACCTACCCCAATTATTTCTCTCTCCTCTTCACACCTTTCCATAATACTCTTTCCCAATTACCCTTGATCAATCACATCAAATACCTATTCCCCAAACACTATTTACCTATCAACTCCTACCCTCTTCTCCATAATCTCTTCACCACTCACATCCATCCACTATTCCCCAAAAATCCATCATAAAACCCCACCTACCTTACCTTTCAAATTCAAAACATTTCCCTCCCAAACCCAACCCCTTCTTACACAAATTCCCTCTCTTTCTTACCCTATAAATACCCCTCCTTACCAAATTCAATTTCACACATCATAAACACTTAAACCCCCCTTGGCTGAATTCAAAACACCCCTCTATCTCCTCTATGTCTTCTTCTTCTCCTCCTTTCTTTCTTCTTTTGCTCGAGGACGAGCAAACATTTTAAGTTTGGTGTGGAAAAAAGCTCTGCTTTTTGTTTTTCCATAACCATTAATGGCACCTAAGGCCGGAAAAACCTCTAGAAAGAGGAAAGGGAAGTCAGTTGCTTCCACCTCCGAGTTATGGGAGAAGGAGAGATTCATCTCAAAAGTCCATCAAGACCACTTCTATAAAGTTGTGGCCAAGAAAAGGGTGATCCCCGAGGTCCCCTTCATGCTCAAAAAGAGTGAATATCTGGAGATCCGACGTGAAGTTCGGAGAAGAGGTTAGGAAGCTCTCACCAACCCCATCCAACAAGTCAGAATCTTAATGGTTCAAAAGTTCTATGCTAATGCATGGATCACTAAGAACCGTGATCAAAGTGTGAACCCGAGCCCAAAGAATTGGCTCACAATGGTTCGAGAAAAATACTTGGATTTCAGTCCGAAAATCGTGAGGTTGGCATTCAACTTGCTAATGATGCAAGGAGATCCTTATCCTTTCACTAGAAGAGTCAACTTTGATCAAAGGTTGGACCAAGTCCTCATGGACATCTGTGTGGAATGAGCCCAATGGAAGAGAGACTCCAAAGGCAAACCGGTTCAACTGAGAAGGCCTGACCTAAAACCCGTGGCTAGAGAATGGTTGGAGTTCATCCAACGCTCTATCATTCCTACTAGCAACCGGTCCGAAGTGACTGTGGATCGGGCTATCATGATCTATAGTATCATGATTGGAGAGGAAGTGGAAGTTCATGAGATCATACCTCTAGAACTATACAAGGTGGTTGACAAGCCCTCCACTTTGGCAAGGTTAGCCTTTCCTCATCTCATCTGTCACCTATGCAATTCAGCCGGAATTGTCATAGAGGAAGACATCCTTAGTAAAGAGGACAAACCCATCACTAAAAAGAGGATGGAGCAAACGAGAGAGCCCGCTCATGGACCTCCACAAGAGCATGAGGAAATTTCTCATCAAGAAATCCCTGAGATACCTCAAGGGATACAGTTTCCTCCACAAAGCTATTGGGAGAAACTCAACACCTCTTTAGGAGATTTGAGTTCCAACATGGAGCAACTAAGGATGGAGCACCAAGAGCACTCCATTATCCTCCATGAAATTAGAGAAGACCAAAGAGCCATGAGGGAGGAACAACAAAAACAAGAAAGAGATATTGAGGAGCTCAAGCACTCCATAGGATCTTCAAGAGGGAGAACTAGCCGCCGTCACTAAGGTGGACCCGTTCTTTAATTTCCTTGTTCTTATTTTTCTGTTTTTCATTTCTATGCTTTATGTTTTGTCTATGTTTGTGTCTTTATTACATGATCATTAGTGTCTAGTGTCTATGTCTTAAAGCTAGGAATGAATCCATGAATCACTCACCTTTCTTAAATGAAAAAATGCTTCCATTTGCAAAAGAACAAAAAGTATATGAATTTCGAATTTTATTTGAAATTTGTTTAATTATTTTGATGTGGTGGCAATACTTCTTGCTTTCTGAATATATGCTTAAACAGTGCATGTTTGAAATTGGAATTAAGAAAAGTTGACTCTTGAAAGAATAATGAAAAAGGATACATGTTATTGGTGATCTGAAAAAAATCATAAAAAACTGATTCTTGAAGTAAGAAAAAGCAGTGAAAAGAAAAAGCTTGCGAAAAAAAAAAAGACAAAAGGAAAGAGCAAGCAGAAAAAGCCAGTAACACTTTAAACTAAAAGGAAAGGGTAAAGAGGATCCAAGACTTTGAGCATCAGTGGATAGGAGGGCCCAAAAGGAATAAAATTCTGGCCTAAGCGGCTAAATCAAGCTGTCCCTAACCATGTGCTTGTGTCATGAAGGTCCAAGTGAAAAGCTTGAGACTAAGTGGTAAAAGTCGTGATCCTAAGCAAAAGAGTGTGCTTAAGAACTCTGGGCACCTCTAACCAGGGACTCTAACAAAGTTGAGTCACAATCTTAAAAGGTTCACCCAGTTATGTGTCCGTGGCATTTATGTATCCGGTGGTAATACTGGAAAACAAAATGCTAAGGGTCACGACCAAGACTCATAAAGTAGCTGTGTTCAAGAATAAAAAAGAACTTAACTAGGAAAATCAATAATATTATCTGTATTTCTGAGTTCCTAAAGAGGCTAACAATTCTGAACTCTAATGGATAGAAAGATGCCAAAACTATTCAGAGGCAAAAAGCTACTAGTCCCGCTCATCTAATTAAAACTAATCTTCATTGATATTTTTGAAATTTATTGTATTTTCTCTTTTTTTTTATCTTATTTTGTTTTTGGTTGCTTGGGGACAAGCAACAATTTAAGTTTGGTGTTGTGATGGGCGGATAATTTATACGCTTTTTGGCATTGTTTTTAGAATGTTTTAGTTACTTTTTATTATATTTTTATTAGTTTTTATGCAAAAATCACATTTCTGGACTTTACTATGAGTGTGTGTATTTTTCTATAATTTCAGAGATTTTCTGGCTGAAGTTGAGGGACCTGAGCAAAAATCTGATTCAGAGGCTGAGAAAGGACTGCAGATGCTGTTGGATTCTGACATCCCTGCATTCAAACACGTTTTTCTAGAGCTACAAAAGTCCAATTAGCGCGTTCTCAATTGGGATGAAAAGTTAACATCTTGGAATTTCCAGCAATGAATAATAGTACATACTTTGTCTGAGATTTGATGGCCCAAACTGGCGTTCAACGCCAGCCAAAGACCCCTTTTCTGGCGTAAAATGCCAGAACTGGCACCAGAACTGGAGTTAAACACCCAAACTGGCATCCAAGCTGGAGTTTAACTCTAGAAAAGGCCTATGTACATGTAAAGATAAATGCTCAACCTAAGCACACACCAAGTGGGCCCCAGAAGTGGATTTCTGCACTATCTGCACTTAGTCACTTATTTTCTGTAATCCTTAGTAACTAGTTTAGTATAAATAGCACTTTCTTTACTGTTGTATAAAAAAAGGATCGGAAGCCATTTTTAACATTTAGGAGGCTGGCCATTCGGCCAAACCTAGACCTTTTTCTCTTATGTATTTTTCAACGGTGGAGTTTCTACATCTCATAGATTAAGGTGCGGAGCTCTGCTGTTCTTCATGAATTGATGCAAGTACTATTATTTCTCTTTCAATTCACGCTTACTTCTTTTCCAAGATATACTCTCATACTTAATTCAGTTAAGTCAGAATGAATGGGCGATCCGTGACAATCACCCACTTTCTTCGTTACTCGCTTAGCCAAGATCCATGTGCCTGACAACCACAAGCGGTCTACATGATGTTCAACCTAGTCACTGGATGACAACTGGAGTATAGTCTCTTGGGTCTCTGATCCACAGATTTGACTTGTCTCTCTTGACAACAGAGCATTCAAATCTGTAAGATTAGAACCTTTGTGGTAGAGGCTAGAACCAATTGGCAGCATTTCCGAGATCCGGAAAGTCTAAACATTGTCTGTGGTATTCCGAGTAGGATCTGGGACGGGATTAGTATGACGAGCTTTAAACTCACGAATGTTGGGTGCAGTGACAGTGTGCATAAGGATAGATAGATCATATTCTGACACAAGTGAGAACCAACAGATGATTAGCCGTGCGGTAGCTGTGCCTGGTATTTTTCATCCGAGACGAGAGATCCGACAGTTGATTAGCCGTAGAGAAACCGTACTTGGACCATTTTCACTGAGAGGACGAATGGTAGCCATTGACAATGGTGATCTACCAACATACAGCTTGTCATGGAAGAAAAGAGACAAAGGCACTAAGACACTAAAAGAAGACACAACTTTATTTGACCTTTTTTCCTTTTATTATCGCTCTTAATTTTTCATAATTACATTTTTCTACCATTTTTGTTTTTAAATTTTGTTTGAGGAAAAATATAAAAGTATATTGGAATTTTTATTATTTGATTTATCCTATATTCAATTTATCAACGAACAAAATAAAAAAATACTAATTTTTATATTTCTGTCTTTTATATTATTTTTGGTGTTCTATTTTCAAATTCAAATGTAGTCCATGCGATCTCGTATTTAACTATTTCTACCCTACAAACCACACAAAGAACTCTATTTTGGTAGTAGGGGTGTACAAATTAAATTTGATCTGTTAAATCCGCAAATTCGATATGATGCCGATACAAATCGGATCATATTCTATTCCTGAATCTATTGGATCATACCCAATCAGACCCACAACTAAGGTTTGATTTGGTAAAACTTTTTGAAAAGGTGCTTATGCTTTTTAAAAGAACAAGCTCCTCATTTTGTGTTTGGTAAATCAAAAAGACCATGTGTTTGTGCTTGCAGTTTTTAAAAAATTGGGATACTTTTGAAAACAACTAAGATAGAGCTTTTCAAAATTGGCTTGTACTTTTTAAAATTTAAAAGTCTAATATAACCTCATATATTAATTAATTTTTAAATTTTTAAAAATATTTTATCAAACGTAATTGTTGCTATTTATATTTATTAAAAGTCATTTTTAATTTGATTTACTAAATATAAATGCTACACTTTTTGAAAAGCTATTTTTTAGAATCTAACTTTTATAAATTACTTTTAAAAAAATAAAAGTTTTACCAAACTAAGACTAAATAGAATGAGATATCGAATATTGGTAATACATCCGCAGATCAAACCTGATAGATCCACATATTGGAATAATAATTAGCCAAAAATAAAAATAAAAAAATACATAAACTAACTCTATTCCGTTATCTCATTCTAAATCAGCTTATCCCTATTTTGCAATCCGTCACTACAACCATCTCCTCTCTCCCTCTCTCCATCTCACTTATTTCCTGACCTCCTCATTCAATACTCCTCAATAACACCATCCTCTTTGCTCCACTCTCGTCTTCGAGCTTCCCTTGGCAGAGCTTCTTCTTCAATGCTGCTCATTCTTTTACTTCCTTGACCTTTGTTGCTTCTCTGATTCTCCAACAATCTTTTTTCGTTATTGCTCCTATTTTGTCATATTGCATTAAAAAAATTAGATAAATGTTGTTTTAGGTATATAAAAAAATAACTAAAAAAAATTATATAAATATTGTTTTAGGTATATAAAAAAATAAATTAAAAAAATTTAGACAAATATTACTTTATGTATTATTCATAAAGAATGTTATAAATTATAATAGAGTAGTACTTTTTTATGTATTGTGTTTGAGTCCTCTCAAGTCTCAACTTTTAAATGAAGTTGCTTTGTTTAACAGAAAATGCAATATTTTTTAAAGATTACTAAAAAAGAATTTCTTTTGATGCAAAAAGCATTGTCTTAGACCAAATATAATAGATATATAACCAATCCCCAAAAAACATGAAAAAATATTGTCTTTGATAAGAAAGATCGTTTTTTTTATTATAGAAAACATTTTTAAAGGGTTAAATCATCCTAAATTTGTTGTAGTGTCCGTAGTTTTTCTCCTTCCAATTTACTTTTGTTCGTAATTTACTTTTGCCTTCTACTTTTGTCCATATCTAATGCTATCCAATTCGTATACACTTGTATTTGGTAATATGCCACTTCTCCATATGTGATGGATGATGCTTGCATTTTCGGTGACCAAGTATATAATTTATATATTTTTGATGGATAGTAAAGGGTTAAATTAGTATCTAAACAATCATTTGTTATTTAAATTAGTTTTTAAAAATTTTTTTTAATTAAATTCGTTTTTTAAAAATTTTAAGTTAGCTATATGTATATATTAGTCTTTATATCACTTCTGTTACTAACGTTATTAGAATTTATTCATGTGACACGTTAAATGATATTACAATATATCTGTTATAAAATTAGATTAAATCAACTTTAAATTATAGAATTCTAATACCCAGGATCTTTTTTTTAATTAGGTTTTAATTTGATAAAATTTTATAAATTTATTATGTTAATAATCCATTAGAACTCTTAAATGTAGGTTGTGGTGTCATTTAATATGCTATATTAATAAATTTTAACGCTATTAATAAAAAAATAAAAAAACTAACGTGATTAATTTAAAAGTTTTAAATGATGAATTTAATTAAAAAAATTTGAAGATTAATTTAAAAAACGAATATTATTCAGAACAAATTTAATTATTTATTCTAAATCTAATGAGTTTGTGGAGAATCAGATATCCTTGGAAGTTTTTATAAGTTTTTCAAGACGTGTTATTTATTAATTAGTTTAAGGGTAATGATTTAATATAGTTATACCTTCATTGACTGTGATATACTTAATATGTGAGATAATATAAGTTTTAATTTATTCAACAAATTTAAATATTCTCGAAGCTAGTATATATTGGTAAATATTGTTGGATTCCTTTTGCACTTAGACGTGGAAAATAGTTCTCTACGTAACTTACTGCTGGGACTTCATGAAATATCGTTGTGAAAGGGTTCATGTTGCTATTTTAGTTTAATATTCTTGTTAAATAGTTCACCTCCTTTAAATGAAATTTTCTTTTACCCTTTAGCTGGGACCCTATTAAATAATAAAGCACTGCTCTACGTGAGTGACTGATCCCAACAAAAAAGACAAAACGGGTTACTTGCTCTCCTATGTGAACACTTTTGTGAATATACTTCAGGTGTTATCGTGCCAGTGGCGGAACCAGAAATTTTATAAGAGGGGGCCAATTAAATATAAAATATAACAAAAAATTAACAAAATATGATTTGTAGCATATATATCAAAAAAGTAATTATATTATATAAAAGTCAATGTTTAACTACATACTAAAACTTTATGGTCCAAACTTTATGTATGCTCTACGAATTTCATCTTGTTGATTGATAGGATAATTCCAAATTTGCGGACGCTTTTCGGGATCACGCATCAATGTATCAATATTAACTTGATCTATTTCAGTCCTTGCTATTTTGGAAACAGGGGGTTGAATATCTTGCTCAACAAGTTGTGTCACAGGTTGTTCAATAATATTTTGAACATTACTCAAAGAATCTGAAGCTGAATTTTGTTCATCATATATTCTCTCTTTTCTCTTGAAAAATGAGTGAATTGTTTTCATCTTTGACATTTTTAACTTAACTTGAACTATCTAACAAAAAAAAAAATAAAAATAATTGCATATATATTATTTTCTTAAAAAAAAATATTAAACCTATTGAGCAATAACAAATAATTTTAGAAACACAAATATATAATAACCAAAAATAAAGTTATTGATTTACCTGATTATTTTTTGTTCCAAGTCTCACAAAAAAATAATTCTATTGAGTTTTGTCCTCACTTCAATCTTTGAACACTGTCCATTATAAAAAAAATAAATTAATTATTTTAAATAAATAATGTAAATAATACTTGACATTGTCATTAACTTAAAAAAAATTGAAATATACCTCTTTGAATCTTTGTTGTGCATTCAATGGTTAATATTTTGTTGTTCACTTCTCTTCAATGGTTTTTCTTCATATGTCTTGTTTTGGTATAGAAAGAAAATTAAAATGAGAAGAGTAGAAGACCAAAAGTTTGGGAATCACTAAAAGAGAGAGAAAAGTGACGCTATGCCTATGATAGTTTGAAATAAATATTTAAAAAATGTACTAGGGTTACTTTAATTAATAGTATGGGCTTGAGCTAGTATAATAGAACCATTTTTATTAATTATTAGAATGAGCTATTTGTTAACAAGAACAACAATAATTCAAATATTCAATACATAGTGCAGTTTTTAGTTATTTTAATTTATAAAATTTTGTAACTTATATTTTTTTAATATTATATATAAAAAAATTTAATATTATTAATTATTACTATTTACTATTTTTTTTAAAAAAATTTGGGGGACCATGGCCACCTTAGGTCCCCCGTGGATCCGCCACTGCATCATGCTATTCTATCCTTTCACATTCAATATATATCATTAAACAAGTGATCAAATGAAACATCCAAAGGAGAATGTCGCACAAACCTAGTATCAGTCAACATAATGACATAGATGTGAGTTTGTATCAGTATTTGTCAAACTGAAATTTAAATAAATAAAATTTTATAGAATTAATTTTAGATAAAAATAAATTTGTGCTATTATAATTTATATTTAGCAATTTTATATTAAAATAAATTTTACTAAAATAAATATTATTTGAACAATATTTTACTAAAATTATTTTTAAATAAATAATTATTAAAAAAACATAATATTAAACTATAATGTTATCTTTTTAAGTAATTTTTTATTTTTTTTAATATGCTTTTTATATAATATTTTTTTAATATTTTTAGTATTTTTTTAATATATTAAAAATTTTATTATTATTATTTAGGGTAAAAAACGTATATGAGCCAAGGAGAGTTTAAAATTACCTAAATCAGCCAAATAAAATTTTGATACATCATTCTACCAAAGAACAAATTAATGTAATTCAAATCAATACAATTCGAATTAGATTTGTATGTAATTCGAATTGATATAATTCGAATTACTTGAAAGCATTGACAACACGTAATTCGAATCAATATGTCACGAATTATAAACTTAGAGTTCGAATTGTATCAATTCGAACTAGTAGGGAGACGTGCTTTGAAGGGAGTACGAATCAAGTTGATTCGAATTACTCCCTTTTCGTAACAAATTTTAATAAATTTTTTTAATAAATTTATTTAAATTATACTACAAAAAATATTTTATTCTATGTAAAATAATTTTAAAAAATGGCTTAAAAAATGTTAGGAGTACTATAAAAATTTGTAATGTTCTAATGACTTAGGTACTCAAATTTTAAATAAAGTACTCTACATAGTCAATAATAATTTAGAAATTAAAGAAAATATTTTATTCCATACAAAACAATTAAAAATATATTTTATTTATTAGTCCACACATATTTCCTATCATTGTATTGCCATTGGAATCCTCATATATTTCTAATTTTCTCAACCTAACATTCACAAATTCTAACATAATCTTCATATAATTTTACTTGAGATATGTGTCTCATATTTTGTGATTTGTATAAGTGAGTCAATATATATAAATGGGTAATAGACGTATCAGTACAAGTTTTATTATTGACTAATGATAACTCTATTTATATTAATATAGAGAGTAAATCAAATAAATATTTAAATTATTGGTCTCTAAAATTTGAAAAAAAATATTATTCTTCGTTATAAATATGTTTATTATATTTTTTTTAATTTTTAAAAGTTATTTTACCAAACACAATTATAGTACTTGTGCTTATTAAAAAACTATTTTTAATGTGATTTTACCAAACGCAAGTGCGGTAGCTTTTAAAAAGGAGCAATGCTAGGGGGCCAGTAATTTTTGTGATTGTTAGCCATCAACTAGCCATCAATGATGATTTGATAGTGTGAGATTGGTGTGAGATCTCATCCAATGGCTCACCTTCCTCTGCTGGTTACATGCTGGCCAAAATTCAACAAAACTGCTGGTCCTCTAGACTTTTCCTTTAAAAAGTCGTCTTTTAAAAGACAGCTTTCATAAGCTACTCTTAAAAAGTAAAAGCTTTACCAAACCAAGCCTTATTCAAATTATACGATGAGCAATTCGAATTTTATACAATACTCTTCTGCCCATTCTTGATAGCTCATGAATATTTTTTAATAAATTTATTTAAATTATACCACAAAAAAAATTTTATTGTATGCAAAATAATTTAAAAAATATTTTTTAAGCTATTTTTTTAAAATTATTTTGCATTGAATAAAATATTTTTTGTCGTATAATTTAAATAAATTAATTAAAAAAATTTATTAGAATTTGTTACGAAAAGGGAGTAATTCGAATTATATCGTTTCGAATTACTACTAGTTTCGAAAATAGAATAATTCGAATCAACTTGATTCAAACTCCCTTCAAAGCACGTCTCCCGACTAATTTGAATTGATACAATTCGAACTCTAAGTTTATAATTCGTGACATATTGATTCGAATTACGTGTTGTCAATGCTTTCAAGTATTTCGAATTATATCAATTCGAATTACATACAAATCTAATTCGAATTATATTAATTCGAATTACATTAATTTGTTCTTTGGTAGAATGATGTATCAAAATTTTGTTTGACTGATTTAGGTAATTTTAAACTCCCCTTGGTTTATATACGTTTTTTATCCTATTATTTATGGTTAATTTTTTTGTTTAATTTACTCTACATAATGAGATCAGTAGTAAATCACATATTATAAAACGATAATAATAATAATAATATACAAATACCACAATTATAAAAATGTATAATGTGAATGTCAAACAAAAAAAATTAACAAAAAATCAGTAAATAATAAAAAAAAACTTATATAAAAAAATAATAAAAATTCTATAAATAAAACATTCATAATATAAAGGATAAGGTTAATAGAAATTTTTTTTTTAAATTAATGGGTAAACTAATTAGTGGATGCAAAAGTTACAATTGTTTCTTTTTTGTTCACATAGGTGTGATGTGAATATAAAATATCACATATGTGTTCACAAGAAAAAAAAAAGTGACCAAACAAAAGATTAAAATATTCTAAAAACTTAAATGTATTTTTCATATATTCTAAATATCAAACCAAACAATTTTTCTAGTTTAATAATAATTTTTCTTGTTTTAGTTAAACTTTGATGGAAATGGAGGATTTACGGGTACCTAGCTAGATTCAAATTGTCCACGTTTCCAGCATGGGTTAATAAGGATGGAATTTTATGAATATAACATGTGATAAGTCTAAGGAGAGCTTGATTAATCGAAAGAATCAAATCAAATCAATTTATATATTAATTCATATTTCATTTCAACTGAATAATTTGTCACCAAACTAATCAAATTTATTTAGAGTAGTGTTCCGGTCCAGTCAAATAAGAATTTTGGGTCCGACCCCAAACCAATATTTCAATAGGTCATTTAATCCGAGTTTAGAGGTGATCTGCGTGCTACTTCACACCTGCTAAGAAACTTAGACAGCTAATAAAAGCTTTCAGGCATGGGTCTAAATGAAGAGGTCCACCCGAGTTCAGAATACAAATGGGGAGGGATCTACTTCTTTCTAAAGGTACATTACCTTTTTACTCTAATTAGCCACCTCTTTGTACGAACACTAATTTTAACATTGGAGTGTCCTTACAGGTGGTCCCACCCGCCGACCCACCGACGACTCGGATGATTGTCTTACCCTCGAAGTTCGTACCGAGGTCCAGGTCCTCTCACACCAGTTGCTCTAACCTTGACCTCCCCTGATCCACCATTCTCCCGAGCAACTAAATATTGGCGCCGTCTGTGGGGACATGATGCGAGTATGGAGCTCTTTACTCACATAGAGGAAGTATGAGAAGAAGGGGGAGCCCGCTTGAGAAGCAGGGCAAGCTCTGCAGCCTCTTCCCAAGAACGCTCAAGACCACTGTCCTGTCGGGACGACCCCTCCTCCAAATCTCCTGAGACACACCCATTTGGTGGTACAGGTGATGACAACTCAAAGATCATACAGGAACTTCGACACTGAGTCCAAAAGATGGAAAGAGAGCTAGCGGCGAGGGACCACTACTATCCCAAGCACAACAAAGACTCTCGTCCAAGTCTATCTCGCACCTGATCTCCCACCAAGAGGTCGGAAGACCGTGGGAGAAGCCCTAGGAGGGACAACGGACGAGGATGAGCTGAGACCCGGTCTCACTCCTACACCCAGAATAGGTCGGAGGGCCACGGGAAAACTTGGAGAGACAGAAGAAAGAAGCGACGAGACCCTATCATTATGGGTGTAACCTCTTTCCACCCCTTGATCCTCAAGGTCCAGCTTCCGATAAACTATGACAAGCCCACGGATATGAGTTACAATGGGACGAAAGACCTCGAGGAACATCTGACGGCCTTTGAGGCCAAAATGAACTTGGAGGGTGTTGGTGATATTGTCAGGTGCCGTGCTTTCTCAGTAACCCTGGCAGGTCTGGCGATATGGTGGTTTAATGCGCTATTGCAAGAATCCATTACGACTTTCGTGGACATCTCACAAAAGCTCTTAGCGTAGTTCACCACGCGAATAGCCAAAGTTAAGCACCCAATCAACTTGTTACGGGTCACGCAGCATGCTGGCGACCCGATGAGGAAGTTCCTTTATTGGTTTAATGATGAATGTCTAGAGAATGATGGCTTGACGGACTCGGTTGCGAGCCTATGCCTAACAAACGGCCTGTTGAATGAGGATTTTAGGAAACACCTCACTACTAAACCTATTTGGACCATGCAGGAAATCCAGAATGTGGCGAGGGAGTATATCAATGATGTAGAAGTTAGTGAAGTGGTAGCCACCAAAAGCGGCAGCCACCCAACCCGCCAGCTCGTCAAGCCAGGTACGTGGAAAAGCCAAAGGAGGTACCAAAGGAGGGAACGTCTGCGAAGCCATTCAAACCATTTCCCCGGGTAGGAAAATTTACTAACTACACCCCCTGGTGCACGAAATTGTGATCTCAATGGCGCCAACAACTTGGTACACACAATTGTAATCTCAACTCTTTTTCACTACTTCGCACAACTAACCAGCAAGTGCACTGGGTTGTCCAAGTAATAAACCTTACGTGAGTAAAGGTCGATCCCACGGAGATTGTTGGCTTGAAGCAAGTTATGGTCATCTTGTAAATCTCAGTCAGGCAGATTCAAATGGTTATAGAGTTTGATAATTAAAATATAAATAAACATAAAATAAAGATAGAGATACTTATGTAATTTATTGGTGGAAATTTCAGATAAGCGTATGGAGATGCGTTGTTCCTTCTGAATCTCTACTTTCCTACTGCCTTCATCCAATCCTTCATACTCCTTTCCATGGCAAGCTGTATGTTGGGTGTCACTGTTGTCAATGGCTACTTCCCGTCCTCTCAGTGAAAATGGCCCTCTACGATTTCTGTACGGCTAATCAACTGTCAGATTTCTCGTCTCGGATGAAAAATACCATGCACAGATATTGTATGGCTAATCAGCTGTTGGTTCTCGATTGTGTAGGAATAGGATTTACTATCCTTTTGCGTCTGTCACTACGCCCTACAGTCGCGAGTTTGAAGCTCGTCACAGTCATCCCATCCCAGATCCTACTCGGAATACCACAGACAAGGTTTAGACTTTCCGGATCTCAAGAATGCTGCCAATTGATTCTAGCCTATACCACGAAGGTTCTAACCTCGGATTCAGATGCCCCATTGTCAGAGGAGAGTCAATGTGAATCGTTGATTAGAAACTCAAGAGAAATACCTTCAAGCTTGTTTTCATGTAGAACGGAAGTGGTTGTCAATCACGCGTTCATAAGTGAGAATAGTGATGAGTGTCACATAATCATCACATTCATCATGTTCTTGTGTGTGAATGGATATCTTAGAATAAGAATAAGTATGAATTGAATAGAAGAATGATAGTACTTTGCATTAATACTCGAGGAACAGTAGAGCTCCACACCTTAATCTATGGTGTGTAGAAACTCCACCGTTGAAAATACATAAGTGATAATGGTGTTTATTGGCTCCGGCCCCAGAGAGGGAACCAGAATGACCAAGACATCTAATACAATGAGAAAAAATTCTATTTATACTAAACTAGTTACTAGGGTTACAGAAACAAGTAAATGATGCAGAAATCCACTTCCGGGACCCACTTGGTGTGTGCTTGGGCTAAGCATTGAAGCTTTCACGTATAGAGATTTCTCTTGGAGTTAACCGCCAGTTTGTAACTTGTTTCTGGCGTTTGACTCTAGCTTGCAACTTGTTTTTGGTGTTTAACGCCAGAATAGGGCAGAAAGCTGGCGTTGAACGCCAGTTTGTGTCATCTAAACTCGGGCAAAGTATGGACTATTATATATTGCTGGAAAGTCCTGGATGTCTACTTTCCAACGCAATTGAGAGCGTACCATTTGGGTTTCTATAGCTCCAAAAAATCTATTTCGAGTGCAAAGAGGTCAGAATCCAACAGCATCAGCAGTCCTTTTTCAGCCTCTGAATTAGATTTTTGCTCAGGTCCCTCAATTTTAGCCAGAAAATACCTGAAATCATAGAAAAATACACAAACTCATAGTAAAGTCAAGAAATGTGAATTTTGCTTAAAAACTAATAAAAATATACTAAAAAGTAGCTAAATTGTACTAAAAACTATCTAAAAATAATGCCAAAAAGCGTATAAATTATCCGCTCATCAAAACACCAAACTTAAATTGTTGCTTGTCTCCAAGCAACTGAAAAAAATAGGAATAAAATAAGAGAATATACAATGAATCCCACATATCAATGAAACTTAGTCCCAATTAGATGAGCAGGGTTAGTAGCTTTTTGCTTCTAAACAGTTTTGGCATCTCACTTTATCCTTTGAAATTCAGAATGATTGACATCTATAGGAACTCAAAATTTTAAATAGTGTTATTGATTCTCCTATTTCAGTATGTTGATTCTTGAACACAGCTAATTTATGAGTCTTGGCCG
Organism: Arachis hypogaea; assembly: GCF_003086295.3. Classification (NCBI taxonomy): domain Eukaryota; kingdom Viridiplantae; phylum Streptophyta; class Magnoliopsida; order Fabales; family Fabaceae; genus Arachis; species Arachis hypogaea. The sequence goes on from NC_092039.1 coordinate 89,562,624, forward strand.
TGGCCCTAAGCACTTTGTTTTCCCGTATTATCACCAGATACATAAATGCCACAAACACATAATTGGGTGAACCTTTTCAGATTGTGACTTAGCTTTGCCAAAGTCCCTAATTAGAGGTATCCAGAGTTCTTAAGCACACTCTTTTATGCTTTGGATCACAACTTTAACCACTCAGTCTCAAGCTTTTCACTTGGACCTTCATGACACAAGCACATGGTTAGGGACAACTTGATTTAGCCGCTCAAGCCTGGATTTTATTTCCTTGGGCCCTCCTTTTCATTAATGCTCAAAGCCTTGGATCCTTTTTACCCTTGCCTTTTGGTTTAAAGGGTTATTGGCTTTTTTTGCTTGCTTTTTCTCTTTCTTTCTTTTTCTTTTATTTTTTTTGCCATTTTTTTCACAAGCTTTCTTATTCACTGCTTTTTCTTGCTTCAAGAATCAATTTCATAATTTTTCAGATTATCAATAACATTTCTCTTTGCTCATCATTCTTTCACGAGCCAATAATTTTAACATTAATAAACAATAAGATAAAAAATATGCACTGTTCAAGCATTCATTCAAAAAATAAAAAGTATTGCCACCACATCAAAATAATTAAACTAATTTCAAGATAAAATTTGAAATCCAAGTACTTTTTGTTCTTTTGTAACTAAGCACATTTTTCATTTAAGAGAGGTGAAGGATTTATGGAGTTATTCATAGCTTTGAGACATAGACACTAGACACTAATGATCATGTAGTGAAGACACAAACATAGATAGCACATAAAGCATAAAAATAAAAAATCAAAAAAAATAAGAACAAGGAAATTAAAGAATGGGTCTACCTTAGTGATGGCGGCTAGTTCTTCCTCTTGAAGATCTAGTGGAACGCCTGAGCTCCTCTATGTCTCTTCCTTGCCTTTGTTGCTCCTCCCTCATAGCTCTTTGATCTTCTCCAATCTCATGGAGAATGATGGAGTGCTCTTGGTGCTCCACCCTTAGTTGGTCCATATTGTAACTCAAGCCTTCCAAAGAGGTTCTTGAGTTGCTCCGAATAGTTGTGTGGAGGAAAATGTATCCCTTGAGGTATCTCAGAGATTTCATGAGGAATTTACTCATGCTCTTGGTGAGGTCCATGAGTGGGCTCTCTTGTTTGCTCCATCCTTTTCTTAGTGATGGGCTTGTCCTCTTCAATGAGGATGTCTTCCTCTATGACAATTCCAGCTGAATTGCATAGGGATCACCTTTTTCTTGGCCACAACTTCATAGAAGTGGTCTTGATGGACCTTTAAAATGAATTTCTCCATCTCTCATGACTCGGAGGTGGAAGCTTTTGCCTTTCCTTTCCTCTTTCTAGAGGTTTCTCCGGCCTTAGGTGCCATAAATGGTTATAGAAAAACAAAAAGCAATACTTTTACCACACCAAACATAAAAGGTTTGCTCGCCCTCGAGCAAAAAAAGAAAGAAAGAAGGGGAAGAAGAAGAAAATAGAGAAGATGGAGGGAGATAGAGGTTCCACCAAGGGGGTAGGAGAGTGTTTGTGATGTATGAAAATGAAGGAGTGAAGAGGGATATTTATAGGAAAAGAGAGGGAGAGTGGCCGAATGGAATTGGGTGGGTTTGGGAGGGAAAAGTGTTTGAATTTGAAGGTGAGGTAGGTGGGGTTTTTGGGGAAGAGATATGGAGGGGATTGGTGAAGAGAATATATGGAAGATGATAGGATTTGATTGGTGAGTGGTGTTTTAGGTAGAATGTTTATAGAGATGTGTGAGGGAGAGAGAGAGAGAGGTGGGATAGGTGGGGATCCTGTGGGGTCCACAGATCCTGAGGGGTCAAGGATTTTCCATCCCTGCTCCAATTAGGCGTGTAAACGCCCTTAGTGTGCAATCCTGGCATTTAACGGCTGACTGCTACTTGTTTCTGGCATTAAACGCCAGCTTTTATTCCTTTCCTGGTGTTAAACGCCATGCTGCAACCTGTTTCTGGCGTTTAACGCCAGTTTGTTACTTCTTTCTGGCATTTAACGCCAGTTTGGTGCTTCTTTCTGGCGTTTAACGCCCAGAATGGTGCCAGACTGGGCGTTAGACGCCCATTCTGCTACCCTTACTAGCGTTTAAACACCAGTAAGTTTCTCCTCCAGGGTGTGCTATTTTTAATGCTATTTTTTATTTTTCTTTAATTTTTACAGTAATTTTTGTGACTCCACATGATCATCAACCTTAAAAAAAAAAAGAAAATAACATAGATAAATAAAATTGGGTTGCCTCCCAATAAGTGCTTCTTTAATGTCAATAGCTTGACAGTGAGCTCTCATGGAGCTTCACAGATGTTCAGAGCATTGTTGGGACCTCCCAACACCAAACTTAGAGTTTGATTGTGGCCTCTCAACACCAAACTTAGAGTTTGACTGTGGAGGCTTTGTTTGACTCTGCATTGAGAGAAGCTTTTCTTGCTTCCTCTCCATGGTTATAGAGGAGATCCTTGGGTTTTAAACACAAGGTAGTCCTCATTCAATTGAAGGATCAACTTTCCTCTGTCCACATCAATCACAGCTTTTGCTGTGGCTAGGAAGGGTCTTCCAAGGATGATGGATTCATCCTCATCCTTCCCATTGTCTAGGATTGTGAAATCAGCAGGGATGTAAATGCCTTTGACCTTTACTAGCACGTCCTCTACCTGTCCATAAGCATTTTTCATGGATTTGTCTGCCATCTCTAATGAGAATTTGGCAGCCTGTACCTCAAAGATTCCCAGTTTCTCCATTACAGAGAGTGGCATTAAGTTTATGCCTGACCCCAGGTTACACAGAGCCTTCTCAAAGGTCATGGTGCTTATGGTACAGGGAATTAAGAATTTATCAGGATCCTGTTTCTTTTGAGGTAATGTCTGTCTAACCAAGTCATTCAGTTCATTAGTGAGCAAGGGGGTTCATCCACCCAAGTCTCATTACCAAATAACTTGGCATTCAGCTTCATGATTGCTCCAAGGTACTTAGCAACTTGCTCTTCAGTAATATCTTCATCATCTTCAGAGGATGAATAGTCATCAGAGCTCATGAATGGCAGAAGTAGGTTTAATAGAATCTCTATGGTCTCTAGATGAGTCTCAGATTCCTTAAGTTCTTCAAATGGGAACTCCTTTTTGTGCAGAGGACATCCCATGAGAGCTTCCTCATTGGGATTCACGTCCTCCTCATCCTCTCTAGGTTCGGCCACACCAAGTAAGGTTATGGCCTTGCACTCTCTTTTTGAATTCTCTTCTGTATTGCTTGGGAGAGTACTAGGAGGAGTTTCAGTGACTCTTTTACTCAGTTGGCCCACTTGTGCCTCCAAATTTCTAATGGAGTACCTTGTTTCATTCATGAAACTTAGAGTGGCCTTAGATAAATCAGAGACTATATTTGCTAAGCTAGATGGGCTTTGCTCAGAATTTTCTGTCTGTTGCTGAGAGAATGATGGAAAAGGCTTGCTATTGCTAAACCTGTTTCTTCCACCATTATTAAAGCCTTGTTGAGGCTTTTATTGATCCTTCCATGAGAGATTTGGATGATTTCTCCATGAGGGATTATAGGTATTTCCATAGGCTTCACCCATGTAATTCACCTCTGCCATTGCAGGGTTCTCAGGATCATAGGCTTCTTCTTCAGAAGATGCTTCTTTAGTACTGTTGGATGCATTTTGCAAACCATTCAGACTCTGAGAAATCATATTGACTTGCTGAGTCAACATTTTGTTCTGAGCCAATATGGCATTCAGAGCATCAATTTCAAGAACTCCATTCCTCTGAGGCGTCCCATTACTCACAGGATTTCCTTTCATAGGTGTACATGAACTGGTTATTTGCAACCATTTCAATGAGTTCTTGAGCTTCTGCAGGCATTTTCTTCAGGTGAATAGTTCCACCTGCAGAATGGTCCAATGACATCTTAGACAATTCAGACAGACCATCATAGAATATATCCAGGATGGTCCATTCTGAGAGCATGTCAGAAGGACACTTTTTGGTCTGTTTCTTGTATCTTTTCCAAGCTTCATAGAGGGATTCACCTTCTTTCTTGCTCAGCTTTTGTGGAGGAAAGAACTTGGCTAAGAAAGCCATGACCAGCTTATCCCAAGAGTTCAGGCTATCTTTAGGTTGAGAGTCCAACCATATTCTAGCTCTGTCTCTTACAGCAAAAGGAAAAAGTATAAGCTTGTAGACCTCAGGATCAACTCTATTAGTTTTAACAGTATCACAGATCTGCAAGAATTCAGTTAAGAATTGAATAGGATCTTCTGATGGAAGTCCATAAAACTTGCAATTCTGTTACATCAGAGAAACTAATTAAGGCTTTAGCTCAAAGTTGTTTGCTCCAATGGCAGGAATTGAGATGCTTCTTCCATGGAAGTTAGAATTTGGTGCAGTAAAGTTACCAAGCATCTTCCTTGCACCTCCACCATTGTTATTGGGTTTGGCCATCTCAACTTCTTTTTCAAAAATTTTAGTAAAGTCCTCTTCAGAGTGTTGTGTTTTAGCTTCTCTTAGCTTCCTCTTCAGAGTCCTTTCAGGTTCCAGATCAGCTTCAACAAGAATGTTCTTATCCTTGCTCCTGCTCATGTGAAAAAGAAGAGAACAGAAAAGAAGAGAAATTCTCTATGTCACAGTATAGAGATTTCTTTATGTGAGTAGGAGAGAAGAAGAATAGAAGAGGAAAAATTTGAACACAGATAGAGAAGAGAAGAGGGTTCGAATTATGAGTAGAAGAGAAGTGTTAGTAGATAAATAAATAAATAGAAAGATATGAGAGGGAGAGAATTTTCGAAAATTAACTAAAATAAAAGAAAAATATTTTTGTTTTTATTTTAAATTAAAGTTAAAATTCGAATTTATAAAAAGGAATAAAATTAAAATTTAAAACAATTAATTAAATAAAAATATTTTTGAAAAAGAGGGAGGTGATTTTCAAAATTTAGAGAGAGGAAAGTAGTTAGGTGGTTTTGAAAAAGATAAGAAATAGTAAAACAAACAAAAATTCAATTAGTTAGTTGAAAATATTTGAAAATCAATTTTGAAAAGATAAGAAGTTAGAAAAGATTTTAAAATTAAAGTTTGAAAAAGATATGATTAAAACGATATGATTGAAATTTATTTTAAAAAAGATTTGAAAAAGAAATTTAGAAAGATTTAATTTTGAAAAAGATTTTGAAAAGATAAATTTTTGAAATTGAAATCTTGACTTGACTAATAAGAAACAACTTATTTTAAAATTTTTTGACTAAGTCAACCCAAAGATTTCAAAATTTATGAGTGAAATAAGGAAAAGATATTTTTTAATTTTTTTATTTTAATGAGGAAAGAGAAAAACCAATGATGCATGCAAGACATTATGAATGTCAAGATGAACACCAAGAACACTTTGAAGATCATGATGAACATCAAGAACTTATTTTTGAAAATTTTTAAGAAAAGAAAAATATGCAAGACACCAAACTTAGAGATTTTTCATGTTTAGACACTATGAATGCAAAAATGCATATGAAAAACAAGAAAAGACACAAAACAATAAAATGTAAAAATCAAACAAGAGGACTTATCAAAAACAATTTGAAGATCATGAAGAACACATGCATGACATTTTTTTTCGAATTTTTTTTTTGAAAATTAAAAAGATGTAATTGACACCAAACTTAAAAATTGACTTTAGACTCAAACAAGAAACACAAAAATATTTTTGATTTTATGATTTTACTAATTTTTTTGGATTTTTCGAAAATTATTTTGGAAAAACGAAAAAAGAAGAAAAATTTTTTGAAAGATTTTTGAAAACTTTTTTGAAAATAAAATAAAGGTTGAAACAAGAAGAAAATTACCTAATCTGAGTAACAAGATGAACCGTCAGTTGTCCAAACTCGAACAATCCCCGGCAACAGCACCAAAAACTTGGTGTACGAAATTGTGATCTCAATGGCGCCAACAACTTGGTACGCACAATTGTAATCTCAACTCTTTTTCACAACTTCGCACAACTAACCAGCAAGTGCACTGGGTCGTCCAAGTAATAAACCTTACGTGAGTAATGGTCGATCCCACGGAGATTGTTGGTTTGAAGCAAGCTATGGTCATCTTGTAAATCTCAGTCAGGCAGATTCAAATGGTTATGGATTTTTGATAATTAAAATATAAATAAACATAAAATAAAGATAGAGATACTTATGTAATTCATTGGTGGGAATTTCAGATAAGCGTATGGAGATGCGTTGTTCCTTCTGAATCTCTGCTTTCCTATTGCCTTCATCCAATCCTTCATACTCCTTTCCATGACAAGCTGTATGTTGGGAGTCATCGTTGTCAATTGCTACTTCCCGTCCTCTCAGTGAAAATGGTCCTCTACGGTTTCTGTACGGCTAATCAACTGTCGGATTTCTCGTCTCGGATGAAAAATACCATGCACAGATATCGTATGGCTAATTAGCTGTTGGTTCTCGATCATGTAGGAATAGGATTTACTATTCTTTTGCGTCTATCACTACGTCCTACAGTCGTGAGTTTGAAGCTCGTCACAGTCATCTCATCCCAGATCCTACTTGGAATACCACAGACAAAGTTTAGACTTTTCGGATCTCAAGAATGATGCCAATTGATTCTAGCCTATACCATGAAGTTTCTAACCTCAGATTCAGATGCCCCATTGTCAGAGGGGAGTCGATGTGAATCGTTGATTAGAAACCCAAAAGATATACCTTCAAGCTTGTTTTCATGTAGAACGGAAGTGGTTGTCAATCACGCGTTCATAAGTGAGAATGGTGATGAGTGTCACATAATCATCACATTTATCATGTTCTTGTGTGCGAATGGATATCTTAGAATAAGAATAAGCATGAATTGAATAGAAGAACAATAGTACTTTGCATTAATACTCGAGGAACCGCAGAGCTCCACACCTTAATCTATGGTGTGTAGAAACTCCACCGTTGAAAATACATAAGTGATAATGGTGTTCATTGGCTTCGGCCCCAGAGAGGGAACCTGAATGACCAAGACGTCTAATACAATGAGAAAAAGTTTTATTTACACTAAACTAGTTACTAGGGTTACAGAAACAAGTAAATGATGCAGAAATACACTTCTTGGGGCCCATTTAGTGTGTGCTTGGGCTGAACATTGAAGCTTTCACGTGTAGAGACTTCTCTTGGAATTAAACGCCAGTTTGTAACTTGTTTCTGGTGTTTGACTATAGCTTGCAACTTGTTTCTGGCGTTTAACACCAGAATAAGATAGAAAGCTGGCGTTGAACACCAGTTTGTGTCATCTAAACTCGGGAAAAGTATGGACTATTATATATTTCTGGAAAGCCCTGGATGTCTACTTTCCAACGCAGTTAAGAGTGTGCCATTTGGGTGTCTGTAGCTCCAAAAAATCAATTTCGAGTGCAGGGAGGTCAGAATCCAACAGCATCAGCAGTCCTTTTTCAGCCTCTGAATCAGATTTTTGCTCAGGTCCTTCAATTTCTGCCAGGAAATACCTGAAATCACAGAAAAATACACAAACTCATAGTAAAGTCTAGAAATGTGAATTTTGCTTAAAAACTAATAAAAATATACTAAAAAGTAGCTAAATCGTACTAAAAGCTATCTAAAAACAATGCCAAAAAGCGAATAAATTATCCATTCATCAACCCTTCTCACGGCACCTATTGTGAAAGTTTACCAACAAATCACAGATAAAAGCATACTGTCGAAACCTCAACAGTTGGAGGATAGGACAAGTGAAAATAAAAGCATGTACTATGACTATCGGAAGGGTTTTGGCCACAAAATCCAGGATTGCTTTGATCTGAAGGACGGTTTAGAGTAGGCCATTTGGGAAGGCAAGCCGACTGAGTTTTCACAGTTCATACGAGAACCAAAGAGGAGAGAGCTAGAATATTCCGAAGTGGATCGCAGTTGAGCTGTGATGCCAAGGCAGCCTCCCACCCCCCTGAGAATGTTGACAGCGCTCCAACCGTAGTCACTAATGTCATGGTCGGGAGAGACGCACCACCCAAGTCAAAGTCAATAGAAAAAAAGGATGCTAAAATCCTAGCCGTCTCTTCGGGAAATCCAAAGACCCAATCCACGGAGCTTCCAGAGATATCTCTCGGCCTGAAAGATCGATGGTATCACAATCTCCCCAAAAACCCACCAATTGTGATCACGACAATGATCAGGACGGGCCTGGTTAAGAGAATCCTAGTGGACACTAGAGCTGACTCGAACATCATGTTTAGGAATGTGTTTGATGCTCTAAGGGTCAAAGAAACTGACCTTAAAAACCACCAACACGGGGTCGTTGGCTTGGGCGATAACTACATAAGACCTGACGGGCTAATCACACTTCTTATTTGTGTTGTATCTGGGGAGAGCAAGAGGTCGGTGATGGCAGAGTTTGTAGTCTTGAGGGACTCTACAGCCTACAACCTCATCTTAGGAAGAGGGACTATCAACGAGTTCTCGATTGTCATATATACAAAGTTCCTAATAATGAAGTTTGTGACAGACAGGTGGAGCCGTAGGTTCCATCCGAGGAGACTTGGAAACAACGGTCGCTTGTGACAATGCCAGTCTCTCATTAAGGAAGAAGTAAAAAAAGATAGCAGGGGGTGTTCCTAGTGGATTTGGATGCGAGAGTTGACGACAAGCCAAGGCAAGAGCCTCAGGGTGACCTGGAGAAGTTACGTGAGGAAGACATGGAGGACAAGTTTACCTTCGTAAACCTGAACCTGCCCCACGGGTTAAAGGAACCTCTCATTGAGGCCGTAAGAGCAAATTGGGATTTAATCATCTGGACCCCGACTGAGATCCCAGGAGTGGTCCCCAATTTCATGTCACATCGTCTGGCTGTGAAATCGAACGCCAAAATAGTAGTACAACGATGAAGAAAGATGTCGCTTGAAAGGGCTAACGAGGTTGCCAGTCAAACGGCTAGCATGATAGAAGAGAGTTTTATAAGAGAATTGGAGTACTCGACGTGGCTCTCGAATGTAGTTCTTGTTAAGAAAATGTGTATCGACTATTCGGATCTTAACAAAGCGTGCTTAAAGGATTCATTTCTGCTTCCCAACATCGATGCCTTAGTAGATGCGACTGCTGGGTACCAGTTTCTACGCTTCATGGATATGTACTCAGGGTATAATCAGAACCAGATGCACCCCTCCGACGAGAAAAAAATGGCATTCACAACGCCAACAGGGACCCACTGCTACAAGGTCATGTCGTTTGGACTAAAGAATGCGGAAGCCACATATCAAAGGTTAATGAGCAAAATCTGCAAGGGGCTCATCGGCATATCGATGGAGGTCTACGTTGATGATATATTAGTAAATGCAGCTGAACCAAGCAGCATGGTTGCCGACTTAGAAGTTGTCTTCGAGTCACTTCGGAAGCACAATATGAGGCTGAACCCTCTGAAATGTGTGTTCGCAATGGAGGCAGGGAAGTTTTTAGACTTCATGATCACGCAAAGAGGGATTGAAGCCAACCCAGACCAATGCAAAGTCATCTTTCGGATGACAAGCCCAAGGTGTGTCAAGGACGTATAAAGACTGGCCGATAAGCTGACGGCTTTGTCTCGTTTTCTCGGGGCCTCTGCAGCAAAGGCCCTCCCTTTTCTCAATTTAATGAAAAAGGGAATTGCCTTTGAATGGACCCATGATGTTGGCCTAGAGCGGGTTAGGAAATTTTTCTCAAAATAAGATTGGCGTTGCAAGTATAGTCCCAACCCGACAATTGACCAACATCAAATATTGAATAAAAGATATGTCACAATCAATGCAAAATAACCGGAAGTTTGAATTCCCGGGTCGTCTTCCCTAGGAGTTGCAATTAAATGCTCACGTTATTGGCTATGAAAGTAATGGGGGTTGGTGGCAAGAAGTAAGAAGTGTAAATAGTAAGAAAGTAAATGAGTATGCAAGGAATTAAATGAAAGCAATTAAATTCAAAGGCAATGAATCAAGGAAAAGGAAAATTCAAATGCTAAGGAACCTCTTGGCATGGATTGAGAGCTAAGATTACCTATCCTAGTCATTGACCACAAACACTTGATGATTATGAAGAGTTGATCCTACTTAGTCAACCCTACATCAAGGATAAGTCAAATAGGCATAATTGATTTCAATCCACAAGTCCTAGTCAACTCTATTAATGGAAGACTTAGAGTTAGTAGAAACTAAATTAACTAACTACTCTAATGTATCATTCAAGAATGGACATCAATGACTCAAGGGTCACCAAAATCCTCAATTCCAAGCCAAGCATGAGGAAAAACTAAGTAAAAACTAAGCCAAGCATTTTATCAAACACTTGGAAGGCATAAAAGGAAAGCATGGTAAGATAATAAGGAATAATAAATGCTACAACTACCAAGCAAGGAAAGTAAGAATAACAACTCAATTAAACAATAAAGGAACATAAAACATAAATTGTATTAAATAGAGATCAAAATAACAAGAGTGCTCATAAACATAAAAAGTAACCAAAATGAGAAATTAACAAGATAAACTAAGGAAATTAAGACAATAAAACAAAGAAAGGTAGAAGAAATTAGATGAAAATAAGAATTAAAAAGAGAAATTACAAAGAAATTAAGCGAAAAACCCTAGTTTCTAGAGAGAAGGGGGAGATTCTCTCTCTAGAAAATGACCTACATGATACTAAACTATACCTAATTGCTCCACCCCTTTCACATGGAGGGAGGGTCCGTTTGATATAGCACCAATCAGCTTCAGAAAGTCCCAGAACTGGTCTCTGGAGGCCCAGAAATTGCCCCTAGCAATTTGCATTGAGTGAGTCAGGTGCGCTGACTTGTACATACGCACAGAGATGTGTGCGTACGCACACTTGCTGATCTTTCAGTTGTGCGTACACACAAATTATCGTGGGTACGCACACATGTTGTTGTGCTTCTTGTGCGTATGCATAGCAGGTTGTGCGTACGCATAGCAGGTTGTGCATACGCACACTCCAATGTGTGCTTCTCCTTTGTTTTCTTCATATTTCCTCCCTCTTGCAAGCTCTTCTTCCATCTTTACCAAGTCATTCCTACCTATTGCATCTGAAATCACTCACAAACAACATCAAAGTATCGAATGGGATGTAAATAGAATAAAATTGACTAAATTAAGCACAAAAGAGCATGTTTTCATAATCAAGCATAATTTAGGAAGGCAACTCAAAAGCATGCTATTTAGGTGAATAAATGTGGGTTTACATGATGAAATCCTCTCAAATCAAACCAAAATATATCGTCAAATATGGACTCATCAATTCCCCCACGCTTAAACAATAGCATGTCCTCATGCTAATCGCAATCAAAGGAGAAGGATCAAAGGGCAAGCAATTTATTCAATGCAACTACTTACATGCATGCCACTATACTAAATGCTAACTACCTATATCTATATTAAAATTCCTATTGAGTTTGGAAAAAACAAACAATAGAACTCCAATCAATCCAAAGTGGATCATTAGGGCTAAGGTAAGCAAATATAGCAATATGACCAATATCCAAAGATTTTATTTGAAGTTTTCAAAAACTAACAAGCAAATTGCAAGAAGATACAAGATAAGAGATGGGAACATAGAATTCAGCGATTAAACCCCTCATCGAATGTGTATACACTTTAGTCGTTCAGTGTTTAGGGCTTAATCACTCAATTCTCCTTTAATCATGTTTTTCAAAGATTTGCAAGTCATCTAACAATCAACTAATACTTGATGAATGAATACAAATATCATGAGGTCTTTGGAGGGTTGTAATGGGGTTAGGGTAACGGTAGAATCAATATGGTTAAGTGGGCTAATAGATTGGATCTTTGATTAGCTCAAGTATCCCACCTAATCCTATATTAACCCATTTACACAAAAGAAAAAACAACCTAACTTTCCATTCATTTCTTTTCTCACATTCACTCATGCATCTTCTTTCTAATTCACCCACATATGCATCCTTTATTTACATTTTTATTATCATTTCTTTTCTTTTCTTTTTCTTTTTCTTTTTTTTATATATATACACCAAAATTTCTCTTTTCTTTTATAATCGAAAAGGGATGCATATGATTTAAATGATGAACGCATGAGTGTTTACCCATTTCCCAAAATTTTCCAATGAAAACCCAAAGCATCTTTCTACCAATGTTTCCCACAAATCCCCCCCTACACTTGATTAACACACACACACACTCAATCTAAGCTAATCAAAGATAAAATTTACGGACATTATGGTCTTTCGCTTAGGGTGAATGATGTGCTTAAAATTAGAAAAAAGGAGAATTAAATGCTCAAAAGTAGTTTACAAAGGTAGATGTAAGGGTTGGCCGTATGGGTTAAGTGAGTTTAATTTTAAAAATGGCCTCAATCATACTAAATGCATTTAAAACACCAAATATAGGACTTAAAGACTCAAGCAAATCCAAGATCACAATCATGAAAGGAGTACAACATATAAGAACAAAATTCGTGGTTGAAAACATGCAACCCCACAATTAAAGCTCAATCCTCACTAAGTATTTTGTTCAAGCTCTTTTCTATGTTCCATAAGAATACTTCAAGCAAGTTCAAAAAACAAGTTTCAAAATCTAATCAATGGAACACCCTAAGAGAGATTTTCATAAAAATTCCTTGTTGTTTTACCAAACTTATTTCTATACTAGGCAATATGCAAATACAAATATTTACTACCATAAGACTATAGCAAGCTAAGATATATATGTAAAAGTAAACTAAGCAAAATAAAACATAATGAAATATTAAACAAATATTCACAAAAAACATAACTACTAAAAACTAAAGAATAGTGCAAAGTGTTGAGAAAAAAGAAATTTACGCCCCAAAAATTGTGGGTCCTCCTCCACACTTAAACGTTGTACGGTCTTCCGTGCATGCACATGATCCGAGAAATGAAGAGATGTGAGGCTCCACCTTCAGCTGGTGAGCACTGGGGCTCGGGTCGCTGTAGAAAACAAATAAGCAAGAATTGAGAAAAAAAAGTCATAGTAGTGTGGTATGATAAAAGACAATGTGTGTGCGCTAAATGTGCGCAGTCTAGAACACACACGTCGATCAGGTAAAAACGATAACCACATAAGCAAAAGAAAAATCATGTATTCCTTAATTAAGTGGCCTAGGTTGCAAGTGAAGAAGAACAAGAGAGAGGACACACACAAACCTAGGTAACCACAAGTAAAGTGAATTCAATATACAAGATATTTGATATTGAAGTTGTGCATGTGAAAGCGTAAGATTGATATAGAATGGCACAACAAATAATAACCAATCCAATAATGAAAAGAAAACTCCTTATCCATCATGACACATAATACGATAATCACATGGTAAAGGTACTTGTTGCAAAAAGTGATAAGCTTGATAAAAATTAAGTTAAGTCACTCAAATAAATACAAAGCATTAACAATAAATAAGTGCCTTGTAATGTGCTTGTATTGATTCTAAAACCATGATGAACAAGTAATTCAACTCAGTTCACTAGAGTAAAGGTGCACAATTCATAATCAAGATGCCAAACAAGGATATAGTTTAATGGATATGGTAGCTATAACATATGAATCAAACTCACAATTTATTTAGGCAATCAAATAAAGAATTAATGCTCAGTGCACATACTCATCAAAGATTAAACAAAATTTAAGCAAGAAATAACCCAATCAACATCAATCAAACACTTGCAATTTATTTAATTAACAAGCAGCTAAACCAAAACTAATATAATTTCCAAAATGAAAATAAGGTGCAAACAAAACTAAGTAAAATAAGTAGAAAAACATGGAAATAGCAAGAGAAGAGAGGGATGGAAGGGTGGAAGTGTGTTAGGGCTTAATTCAAAGTGCAATAAAAATTTTGCCCAAAATAGCAGTTGTGCGTACGCACAGATACGTGTGCGTACGCACACTAAGTAAAACAGGGGAAAGTGTACGCTCGCTCTGGACAGAAGGGGAATTAAGAAGTGTGCATGCGCACAAGGGTGTGCATACGTACAGAGCACTTTTTTTTAGGAAAGGATCATATGTGCGTGTGCATATAGGTCCGTGCGCACGCACAAAAAGAAAAAGGGTTAGGGGTTCATCCGCATAGGGCGTGCCAGTGCTTCCAGCAGAGGGAGTGTAAGGAAGTGTGCATATGCACAAGAAGGTGCGTACGCATGCAATGCGTGAAAAAGGATTAGTGTGCGCACGCACAAGGTGATGCACACGCACAGAGCACAAAACAAAGGGAGATGTGCGCGCACAATACGTGCGAGCACTCGCAATAGAGAACATACATGCTGGTGTGCGTACGCACAGTGCGGTGCGTACACACAAGACTCAAAATTTTGTTGTTGCGTGCGTGCGCACGCACATGCCCTGTTTTTCCCAAAAAATTTTCTTTCAAAATCTAAGGCACTAAGCCTTAGCTTAACAAAAGCTCAACCCCAAAACATCCAAAAACCCATAAATTTATGATCCAAGCAAAAATTAACCTATCTAAGCTCAAAATTAAGCTAATCCTAAGCTAACCAATCTAACAAAAATGCAATTAAGGCAAATTATAAACAAAGAGAAGGGTTGAAATAATGCTACCATGGTGGGGTGTCTCCCACCTAGCACTTTTGTTTAATGTCCTTAAGTTGGACTTATGGAGAGCTCTAACCAAGGAGACTTGTGCTATATTCATCTTGGAGCTTCATTAACAATGCTTGAATCTCTAAAATCCTCAATTGATTGCATCAAGCTTTGATGGAGTTTTCCACAAGCTACGAGCTCCCAACAAGAAAAACAAAAAGCAAACAAGAAAAGCATATTCACAATATTAACATATTCACAATAGCAAGCAAAAAGTAAGATATTCACATATTAACATATCAACATAAGCAAGATATTCACATATTAACATATTCACAATAGCCAATAATAAGCAAGCAACATATGCACAATCAACCAAAAATAAGCTGTTCACAATATTTACATATGCACAATACTCAACAATAAGCACACATTGCAACTCCCCGACAACGGTGCCAAAAACTTGATGTTGGCCTAGAGCGGATTAGGAAATTTTTCTTAAAATAAGATTGGCATTGTAAGTATAGTCCCAACCCGACAATTGACCAACATCAAATTTTGAATAAAAGATAAGTCACAATCAATACAAAATAACCGGGAGTTGAATTCCCGGGTCGTCT
Organism: Arachis hypogaea; assembly: GCF_003086295.3. NCBI lineage: Eukaryota > Viridiplantae > Streptophyta > Magnoliopsida > Fabales > Fabaceae > Arachis > Arachis hypogaea. The sequence goes on from NC_092039.1 coordinate 89,577,803, forward strand.
TCCCTAGGAGTTGCAATTAAATGCTCACGTTATTGGCTATGAGGGTAATGGTTGGTGGCAAGAAACAAGAAGTGTAAATAGCAAGAAAGTAAATGAGTATGCAAGGAATTAAATGAAAGCAATTAAATTCAAAGGCAATTATTCAAGGAAAAGGAAAATTTAAATACTAAGGAACCTCTTAGCATGGATTGAGAGCTAAGATTACCTATCCTAGTCATTGACCACAAACACATGATGATTATGAAGAGCTAATCCTACTTAGTCAACCCTACATCAAGGATAAGTCAAATAGGCATAATTGATTTCAATCCACAAGTCCTAGTCAACTCTATTAATGGAAGACTTAGAGTTAGTGGAAACCAAATCAACTAACTACTCTAATATATCATTCAAGAATGGACATCAATGACTCAAGGGTCACCAAAATTCTCAATTCCAAGCCAAGAGTGAGGAAAAACTAAGTAAAAACTAAGCCAAGCATTTTATCAGACACTTGGAAGGCATAAAAGGAAAGCATGGTAAAATAATAAGGAATAATAAATGCTACAACTACCAAGCAAGAAAAGTAAGAATAAAAACTCAATTAAACAATAAAGAAACATAAAACATAAATTGCATTAAATAGAGATCAAAATAACAAGAGTGCTCATAAACATAAAATGTAAATGAAAACAAGAATTAAAAGTAGGAATTACAAGAAATTAAACTAAAGAAACCCTAGTTCTAGAGAGAGGGGGAGCTTCTCTCTCTAGAAAATGAACTACATGACTAAAATCTAACCTTAATTGCTCCCCTCCCCCCTTCACATGGAAGGAGGCCCTCTCTGAGATAGCACTCAATCAGCTTCAGAAGGTCCAAAATTGGGCTTTGGAGGCCCAAAAACTGCCCTAGCGATTTGCATTAAATGAGTCACGCACTGGGACCTGTGCGTACGCACAGGTGTGTACGTACGCACACTTGCTGATTTTCTTCTTATGTGTACTCACAGGATGTTGTGCGTACGCACACATAGCTTTGTGGTTCTTGTGCGTTCGCACATGCCAGTGTGTGCTTCTCCTTTGATTTCTTCATGTTTTCTGCCTCTTACATGCTTTTCTTCCACTCTTATCAAACCATTCCAACCTATTATATCTGAAATCATGCATCAAAACTATCAACGAATCGAATGGGATGAAAGTGGGATAAAATTGATTAAATTAAGCACAAAATAGCATGTTTTTATAATTAGGCATAATTTAGGGAGAGAACACAAAAGTATGCTATTTGGATGAATAAATGTGGATTTATGTGATGAAATCCACTCAAATCAAACCAAAATATATCGTCAAATATGGATTCATCAATTCTCCCACACTTAAACAATAGCATGTCCTCATGATAATCACAATCAAAGGAGAATGATCAAAGGGTAAGCAATTTATTCAATGTAACTACTTATATGCATGCAACTATGCTAAATGTCAACTACCTATATCTATAATATGGTTCCTATGGAGTTTGGCAAAAACAAACAAAAAAATCTCAATCAATCCAACCATAAATAATTAGGGCTAAGACAAAGCAACTATCAAAATATGATTAATGTCCAAAGATTTGATTTAAAATTTTCAAATTCATTTCAACAACTTGCAAGAAGATACAAGATAAAGGAGGAAACATAGAATTGAGCAATCGAACACCTCACCGGAAGTGTTTACACTCTAATCGCTCAGTGTGTAGGGCTTAATCACTCAATTCTCCTTTAATCATGTTCCTCAAATATTTGCAAGTCATCTAACAATCAACTAATATTTGATACATGAAAACAAATATCATGAGGACTTTTGAGGGTTGTAATGGGGCTAGGGTAAGGGTAGGATTAATATGGTTAAGTGGACTAGTGGATTGGATCTTTGACTAGTTCAAGTATCCCACCTAATTCTATATCATCCTATATGCATAGCAAAGAAACCTAACAACCTATTTATCCCTTTCTCACATTCACTCATTTATGCTTCTTTTCAATTCAACTTCATATGCATCTCTTATTTACATTCTTATTATCATTTTCTTTCTTTTTTTATAAACAAAATATGTACACCAAAACTTTTCTTTTATCATATAAAAGATATGCATATGTTTTAAGTAATAGATGCATGAGTGATTACCCATTTTTCCAAATATTTTCAATGAATACCCAAAGCACTAACTACCAAAGTTTTTCCACAAATTCCCCCACACTTGATTAACACACACACATACTCAAACCCAAGCTAATCAAAGATACAAATCATGGATACAATAGTTTTTCACTTAGGAGAATGATGTGCTTAAAATTAGAACAAAGAGGAATTAAAAGGCTCAAAAAGTGATTTACAAGGGTAATGTAAGGGTTTGCCGTATAGGTTAGTGAGTTCAAATTCAAAGATGGCCCCAATCATAATAAATACAATTCAAAATATCAAATATAGGACATATAGACTAATGCGAATCTAAGATCACAATCTTGAAAGGAGTATAACACACAAGAATAAAAATTGTGGTTGAAAGTGTGCAACCACACAATTAAGGCTCAAATCTCACTTGGTATTTGTTCAAGCTCTTTTCTATGTTCCATAAAAAGATACTTCAAGCAAGTTCAAAAACAAGTTTTAAATCTAATCAATAGAATTCCCTAAAAGGAGATTTCTTGAAAATTCTTTGTTGTTTTACCAAACTTATTTACTCTACCAAGCAACATGCAAATATAACTATCATAAAACTATGATCAAGCAAAGATATATACAAACAAACTAAGCAAAGCATAATGTAATGAAATACTAGGCAAATATTCATAAAAACATAGCTACTAAAAACTAAAGAATAATGCAAAGTGTTGAGAAAGAGAAAGTTACGCCCCAAAAGTTGCGGATCCTCCCCCACACTTAAACATTGCATGGTTCTCCATGCATGCACTCAATCCAGGGGTAAAGAGATACTCTAAAAGGCTCCACCTTCAGCTGGTGGACACCGGGGCTCCGGGTTACTGTATAAAACAAACAAACAAGAATTGAGAAAAAGTAAGTTGTGTGGTATGATAGAAGAAAATGTGTGTATTCTAAATGCGCGCGGTTTAGAACACAACACATTGGCCATATAAAAACAGAAACCACAAAAGCAAAAGAAAAAGCATGTGTTCCTCAATTAAATAGCATAGGGTGCAAGTAAAGAATAAGCAAAACTTAAGGCACAAGAAACTCTAGGTAACCTCAAAAGTGAATTAGGTATTTGAGATATTGGATATTGAAATTGTGCAAGTGAAAGCGTAAAATTAATAGAAAATGGCACAATTTACAATAATTAATTTAATGATAAAAAGAGACTACTTATTCATCCTTAGGATAATGAAATAATCACATGTATAAGGTGCTTGTTACAAAAAATGACAAGTCTTGATAAGAATAAAGTCAAGTCGACTAAAAAAATGCAAAGCATTAACAAGGAACAAATACCTTGTTATGTGATTATATTCACTTAAAAATCATGATGAATTAGTAGTTCAACTCAATTCACTAAATTCATTATGAACTTATAAAAATTTCACCCAATACAGTACAACATGTAAATGTGCAAATCCAATTGGGTGCTAGTAATTTAAGGCAAGGTATACGTGCATTGATGAAATTTAATCTTGGATAATATCAATAATCATCCAAAGTGCACAAATCATGATGAAGATGCCAAACAAGGATATAGTCTAACACATATGGTAGCTACAACACATGCATTAAACTTGCAATTCATCTAGGCAATCAAACAAAGACTTGATATATAGTGCACATATTAAATCAAAATTCAAGCAAGAAGCAACCCAATAACCATCAACCAAACACTAGCAATTTATTTAATTAACAAACAACTAAACTAAAACTAATATAATTACCAAAATAAAAATGAAATGCAAACAAAACAGAGTAAAACAAGTAGAAAAGAGGGTAAAAGCAAGATATTAGGTTTCATCAGATCTTGAACTACGATGCTCCAATTCACGTGCTGTCAGTTGCTACGTGAAGCTCTCTCTGAGCCCGTTAGTTTCATCTAGCCAAAGAGGTATGAATCTCAAAAATTCCTGCCCAGTTTCTATCTCAAGAAATTCAAAAATATTAGGTTTTGGTTTTGAGTGAATTTTTGTGTTTTGATTGATTAGGTGGTCTCTAAGATTGGGATATTAGTGATTTGTACCCCAAACACCATCGAAAAAGGTAAGGAAACTCTTTACCTTGTGAATTTGTGTATTTAGAAACCCTAGGTGTAGATTTATGGTAATTTATATGGTTTTAGTTAAGTTCTTGCACTTGTTGGAGTTGATTTGGAGCTGTGAAGGTGAGATTGGTGGTTGGTTGGTGATTGAAAGCTTGCTTGTGCTCAATTGGAGTTTTGGTACATATTGAGAATTGGTCAAAGTATGGTTTTGGTTTCCTCTATGTAATATATAATTTTTCTGGACAATTAGCCTAGTGACCCATAGGATAGGGTTGAATTAAATTGGTTATTGGAAATTGTTGTATAATGATGTATGGTAATTTCATGATTTGGCTATTTTGATGAATTGTGATGTTAGTGTTAATAAAATGATGTTGAAGAGTAAGATTGAGGTTGAATGATTTTAATCATGATGATTGATAATGATATGATGGTGATGAATGATTGAGTAGGTTGAAAAATGGTTTAGTATGATATAGGGGATGTTGAGATTAATGATATGGTAATGTGGGTGGAAAATTTGAATGAGGGATAAATTATGACCCAAAAGGGTAGATTTTGATGTAAATTGGTGTTTAGAAGGGTTTTGGTGGTGAAAATTGGTGAATTAAGGATCTTGTGAATTTTGGTAAAAACTGGTTTTTAGTAAACTTTGACAGGTCATAACTTGTGCCTCAGTTTTCAAATTTTGTTCAAATTTGTTTATAATTAAAGTTCATTAAAATGTCTTCAAACTGATATAAAGTTGTAAAATTTGGAGTTTTGTAGAGGAAGTTATGATCATTCAAAGTTTGGTGTCTAAATATGAATTCTGCAATGTTGCATATGTTTATGATTTCTGGTTTGTGTGCGCGCGCACACCCCTGTGATTTTTCGAATATGTGCGGATGCACAGCCTTGTGCATACGCACACAAAGGGAAGGGCTTTCTGTTTCGAGCGCTAGCACAACCTGTGCGTGCACAAAACCAACGAAGTTTTACAACCTGTGCGCACGCACACGTTGGAAGGTGCATTCTATTAAGGGCGTTGGCATGCCTTGTGTGAGCGAACATAATTGAAAAATTTTGCACTTGTGTGTATGCACACCTCTATGTGTATGCACACTTTTTGAAAATCTCCCTGGGCGTGCGCACGCACACCCCTGTGCGTACGCACATGCCCTGTTTTTCAACTTAAACTTTGTTTTCAAACTATTTCACCTTTCCAACAAGTCTTTACACTTCTGTGACACTATTTTAAGACTCTTGGACTTGTTTTTAGGTATCTAAACATAGGAAAGGTCCTAAGAGATTGTATTTGGCATTTCTTTGAAAAGTTAGAGAACGGAGGCTTAGGTTTTTGGCATAATGAGGATGGATTTGGTGGAGTGAGAAGTGAGAAAGATATATGAATTGAGAAATTGATGAACTATTGAGTTTGGAAAGAAAATGATGAATTGACAGTGGTTGAAATGAGTCGGGGACTCGGAATGAAATGATGGATCGATGTTATATTGAAAAATGTTTTCTGAAAACCACTGATGTATCATTTTTATATTGAGATTGTTGAGACGCTATGCGCTCGGTAGGGACGGCGGTTGGATCCCGCCTGTGGAGGTAGCGGCGGTGGCGTAAGGGCAGTGGTTCGTCCCACTTGTGCTGAGATGTGAGCTCCGTGGCAAGAGTATCCCGCTCGCATCCCTTCAGATCAATAGAGTGTGTAGGCACAAAATGCTGGACGATGTTCCAAGCACCATATCTCGGGGGTTCCTAACGATGATTCCGAAGGGCGATGATGAGCGGATAATTTGTACGCTTTTTGGCATTATTTTTAGTATGTTTTTAGTATGTTTTAGTTGGTTTTTAGTATATTTCTATTAGTTTTTAGTTAAAATTCACTTTTCTGGACTTTACTATGAGTTTGTGTGTTTTTCTGTGATTTCAGGTATTTTCTGGCTGAAATTGAGGGACCTGAGCAAAAATCTGATTCAGAGATTGAAAAGGACTGCAGATGCTGTTGGATTCTGACCTCCCTGCACTCAAAGTGGATTTTCTGGAGCTACAGAAGCCCAATTGGCGCGCTCTCAACGGCGTTGGAAAGTAGACATCCTGGGCTTTCCAGCAATGTATAATAGTCCATACTTTGCCCGAGATTTGATGGCCCAAACCGGCGTCCCAAATCAGCTCAAAACTGCCCGGCGTTAAACGCCGGAACTGACACAAGAATGGGAGTTAAACGCCCAAACTGGCACAAAAGCTGGCGTTTAACTCCAAGAGAAGTCTCTACACGAAAATGCTTCAATGCTCAGCCCAAGCACACACCAAGTGGGCCCGGAAGTGAATTTTTATGTCATTTACTCATTTCTGTAAACCCTAGGCTACTAGTTCTCTACAAGTAGGATCTTTTACTATTGTATTTTCATCTTTTGATCACTTTAGATCTCTAGATCATCTTTGGACGTCTAGTTCATAGATTAGTGGGAGGCTGGCCTCTCGGCCATGCCTAGACCTTGTTCTTATGTATTTTCAACCATGGAGTTTCTACACACCATAGATTAAGGTGTGGAGCTCTGCTGTACCTCGAGTATTAATGCAATTACTATTGTTCTTTTATTCAATTCAGCTTATTCTTGTTCTAAGATATTCATTTGCACCCAAGAACATGATGAATGTGATGATTATGTGACACTCATCATCATTCTCACTTATGAACGAGTGCCTAACAACCACTTCTGTTCTACAAGCAAACAAGGCTTGAATGTTTATCTCTTGGATCCCTTGATCGGAATCTTCGTGGTATAAGCTAGAATTGATGGCGGCATTCAAGAGAATCCGGAAGGTCTAAACCTTGTCTGTGGTATTCTGAGTAGGATTCAATGATTGAATGACTGTGACGAGCTTCAAACTCCTGAAGGCTGGGCGTTAGTGACAGACGCAAAATAATCAATGGATTCTATTCCAACCTGATTGAGAACCGACAGATGATTAGCCGTGCCGTGACAGGGTGCGTTGAACATTTTCACTGAGAGGACGGGATTGTAGCCACTGACAACGGTGATGCCCAACATACAGCTTGCCATGGAAAGGAGTAAGAAGGATTGGATGAAGACAGTAGGAAAGCAGAGAGACGGAAGGGACAAAGCATCTCCATTCGCTTATCTGAAGTTCTCACCAATGAATTACATAAGTATCTCTATCTCTATTTTATGCTTTATTCGTATATCATCCATAACCATTTGAATCTGCCTGACTGAGATTTACAAGGTGACCATAGCTTGCTTCATACCAACAATCTCCGTGGGATCGACCCTTACTCGCATAAGCTTTATTACTTGGACGACCCAGTACACTTGCTGGTTAGTTGTGCGAAGTTGTGATAAATAGTTGAGATTGCAATTGAGCGTACCATGTTGATGGCGCCATTGATGATCACAATTTCGTGCACCAGGCAACATCTCCATAGAGATGTGTCGGGTTGGCAGTTGAACCGACAATGTGATATCACAGCCAATTGGATAGGCATTCATCATGTGCATCTTCTATATATTTGTTTGCTTTGCCGACTCGTAATTGCTTGCCTAAGTGTATAACATGCCTATTTGCCTACTTGAATTACTTGCCATATATGCCTATACTTATGTTTTACTTGTATTGTATTATTTGTGCTTTCTACTGGGATTCAGGAGGTTCGGGAGGTGGTGGCGATGGGATCGCATGGAAGATAGGTTGGTGAAGGCTGTGGGACAGTGGAGAAATGTAAGCTTAGAAAATCCTTTAAGTTAGATCACCCTTTTTATCAATATGGTTTTAAGTTATGCTTTACGGTTTTAGCTATGCCTTAAGATGAATCTTGTGATGGATAAGAAGTTCTAGGATTGTCTCTGGCGTCCCGGGGTCTTATATCTTACATCACTGGGCACTGTTACCATACTGAGAACCTCCGATTCTCATACCATATTCTGTTGTTGTTTTCATATGCAGGTCGCAGCACACCTCAGTGAGTTGTTCTGATGGTGACAGAGCGGAGGATCATGGATACATTTCGGATTTCTTTTGTTTATTTTGTTCGTATCTCTCACTTTTGTATTTTACTTTTGCTTAGAAGCTTACTTTGAGAGAAAAACTTGTATAAGCTATTTTAATCCTCATATTTTTGTATGATCTATATATATATAGCTAGCCGGCTTAAACTCCGCGAGCAGTGGCTAGATTCTTATGCTATTATACTCTTATATTTGGTTATATCACATCTATATCGTGTGCATTAAGTTGTAGCTTCGTGTGAACATTTCGCATTTTTGTAACTCTCAGTTTTCGAGCTTACTTCTTCATCAGGCTTCTAGAATTATTATTTATTTTTATATTTATATATTTTTGTATAAGCTTTAGGATTGTCATAACCGCTGATTAACCTTTGCTTTGCGGCTAGAGGTAAGGCTTAGGGTAATTAGGGTTTTACACGAGCGCTCCCAACAGAAGGGGTGTGAGCTGGTGTGCGGACGATTAAAGCTGTACGCGTGCACACAGGAAAATATTTTTATTTTATATATATATATATATATATATATATATATATATATATATATATATATATATATATTAGATAACTTGGAGATGGATCATGTGTGCGTGCGCACGCATGTGTGCGTACGCACGAAGAGAAAAATGACAGGGATGCACGCACATAGGGGTATGCGAGCGCTTCCAGCAGAGGGAGCGCAATTGAGTTTCCATATGCACAAGTGGGTGCATACGCATAGAGTGCGCAAAAAAGAGTTGGTGTGTGTACGCACAAGCGGGTGCGCACGCACAAAGGGTGAAAGATACTGGGATGCACACGCACAGAGAGGTGCGAGTGCTCCCAATAGGGGCTGCGCAGGCTAGTGTGCGTACGCACAGGTAGGTGCGTACGTACAAGATTGAAAATTTGGTGATTGTGTGTGTACACACAGGGGTGTGCACACGCACAATGCCCTGTTTTGCCAAAAAAATTTTCTTCAAATTCTAAGGTACTAAGCCTTAACTCAACAAAAGTTCAACCCCAAACATCCAAAAATTCATACATTCATTATCTATATGCAAATTAACCTATCTTTGCTAAAAAATTAAACTAATCCTAAGTGAACCAACATAACAAAAATGCAATTAAGTCAAAATATAAACAAAAAGAGAAGGGTTAGAATAATGTTACCATGGTGGGGTGTGATGAGCGGATAATTTATACGCTTTTTGGCATTGTTTTTAGGTAGTTTTTAGTAAGTTCAAGCTACTTTTAGGGATGTTTTCATTAGTTTTTATGTTAAATTCACATTTCTGGACTTTACTATGAGTTTGTGTGTTTTTCTGTGATTTCAGGTAATTTCTGGCTGAAATTGAAGGATTTGAGCAAAACTCTGAAAAAGGCTGACAAAAGGACTGCTGATGCTGTTGGAATCTGACCTCCCTGCACTCGAAATGGATTTTCTGGAGCTACAGAACTCCAATTGGCGCGCTCTCAACGGCTTTGGAAAGTAGACATCCAGAGCTTTCCAGAAATATATAATAGTCCATACTTTATTCGTAAATTGATGACGTAACTTGGCATTGAACGCCAAGTACATGCTGCTGTCTAGAGTTAAACGCCAGAAAAATGTCATGATCCGGAGTTGAACACCCAAAACACGTTATAACTTGGAGTTCAACTCCAAAAGAAGCCTCAGCTCGTGAATAGATCAAGCTCAGCCCAAGCATACACCAAGTGGGCCCTGGAAGTGGATTTATGCATCAAATACTTACTCATGTAAACCCTAGTAGCTAGTCTAGTATAAATAGGATAATTTACTATTGTATTAGACATCTTTTGACAGTTTAATCTCTTGACTATTCGGTCTCTTGATCACTCAGGGGGCTGGCCATTCGGCCATGCCTGAACCTTTTACTTATGTATTTTCAACAGTGGAGTTTCTGCACACCATAGATTAAGGGTGTGGAGCTCTGCTGTACCTCAAGTTTCAATACGATTACTATTACTTTCTATTCAATTCTCTTTTATTCTTATTCCAAGATATATGTTGCACTTCAACTTGATGAATGTGATGATCCGTGACACTCATCATCATTCTCACTTATGAACGCGCGTGATTGACAACCACTTCCGTTTTACTCTAGGCCGGGCGCATATCTCTTAGATTCCCCAACAGAATCTTCGTGGTATAAGCTAGATAGATGGCGGCATTCATGAGGATCCGGAAAGTCTAAACCTTGTCTATGGTATTCTGAGTAGGATTCTGGGATTGAATGACTGTGACGAGCTTCAAACTCCTGAAGGCTGGGCGTGATGATAAGCGCAAAAGAATCAAGGGATTCTATTCCAACCTGATTGAGAACCGACAGATGATTAGCCGTGCTGTGACAGAGCATAGGAACGTTTTCACTGAGAGGATGGGATGTAGCCATTGACAACGGTGATGCCCTACATACAACTTGCCATGGAAAGGAGTAGGAAGGATTGGATGAATGTAATAAGAAAGTAGAGATACGAGAGGAGCACAGCATCTTCACACACTTATCTGAAATTCCCACTATTGCTTTACATAAGTATTTCTATCCCTTTTTATTTTCTATTTATTTATTAATTTTCGAACTCACCATAAACCAATTTAATCTGCCTAACTGAGATTTACAAGGTGACCATAGCTTGCTTCATACCAACAATCTCTGTGGGATCGACCCTTACTCACGTAAGGTATTACTTGGATGACCCAGTACACTTGCTGGTTAAGTTGAACGGAGTTATGATCACACCAGGGATTATTAAGATCCCAATTTATCACACCATGATCTCTTTGGGGTATTTTTGATTTCATACAAATACAAAGAGACCAACTTTGAGGATCACAATTTCGTCCACCAGGATGTCTCCCACCTAGCACTTTAGTTTAACGTCCTTAAGTTGGACGTGCATGAATTCAATGATCAACATTTGGAACCTTTCTGAGGAGGAAAATCTCCAATTCCTTGGCATGCTTGGATTGTGTGTGCTCCCATGATATAGGCTCCTTGACAACCTTTTCTTCTTCATGTCCCACATTAGCCTCAACTACTCGCTCTTCAATTAGATCACAACCAAAGATAGAATATGCTTTATGGGTTGGTTTCTTGGCTCCCTCCTAGGTGAACTTCACTACTTTTCCTTGTGGAGGGCAATACTTGCATTCCTCCTTTATGTGCCACGCCTTTTTCTCCTTTGGCCACACTTTCTTAGGCCACACTTTCTCTTTTCTTCTTTTCTTCACCTATAATAAACCAAAACAACTACTCAAAGTATCACTAAATTCACAAGGCTTATAAATCAATTAAAATTCAATTAAAATTAGCTTAAACCTCATGAACTAGCATCAATGTAATGGTGGTTGCTTGATTTAAAGAAGTTATGCATTTTCATTCCAAATCTCTTACTTAGGATGCAAGAAAGTGCATAAAGATTAATAAAACAAGTGAAATTGGCTTGAAAAATGGGTATATGATGACTTGTCATCAGGCTCCTCAAGGGAATTTATCCTTTTGGGCTCCTTGACCTTCAATATATCTTCCTCTTCTCTTGTAATATCCTCCTTCTCACCTCCTTCTACCTCTATTTCCTCTTCTATTGCTTTATTATGGGTTTCCTTGCTCACACTTGTAGGCTTAAGACCAACTTCATCTAATTTAGTACCACTCCTTAGGATAATAGCATTAATGCTTTCCTTGGGTTTTGGTTGAGGTTAAGAAGGTAGGCCACTAGAGGTGGAAGCTTGGTGGGTGTTGTGATTGTTTGAAGGAGAAAGAGTCAAACAGGATAAGGCTTCGGTAATGGTTACCATGTAAGTTTCCTACTTGTTATGGAACTCCTGTTGCTCTTGCATGAAAGCTTGAAGATTGCCCTCCTCATGGGATGATGGTAAATGTTAGGTTGCTCTATGTATAGTGGCTGAAAAGATGGATGAGAATAATTTGGTGGTTGGAAGAATAGAGGGGCTTGAGAGCTTAGTGGTTGTGGCTCATGTAGAGGGTAGGGGGTATAAACATGTGGTGGCGAAGGATTATAATGATAGTGAGTCACATTATGTATGGGAGGTTGGTAGGCATTATTATTATAGGGCTCATGTGGAGGTCCTTGTTGCGAAGAATTGCATGCTTGTGACTCCCCCTTAGATTGGCTTCCCATACCATGATGTGACCCGATGTTGGTATTGTTATTCCCTACAACATGATAACAACCAAACTCCAAGTCAAAGGGTGATAGCTCATAGTGAAAAGGGAAAATAAAATGCAAAGGTATTAACAAGGGTAATGAATAAATCAAAAGATGTCCTAACTTTCGCTACTTACCAAAACTATCTAGATAAAGGTGTTAACTACCAATTAATGTCAAGTAACAAACAAAAATCAAGTATTCACACTATTCACATATTCATAACAACCAAAATTATAGCACTCATTGCGCTTAGTTCCCCGACAACGGCGCCAAAAACTTGGTATGTGCTGGATCGTCAGTTAGGAAATCTCTCCCTCAAAAGGGAAGAAATGGGATTTAGCGTTGCATGTATAGTCTCAATCGACAAGGCGACTCACAACCAAAGTTTAATTTAGAGATGTCATAATTTAAAACCAATTTAATCCGGGAGTAGAATCCCGGGTCGTCTTCCCAAGAAACTAGTGACCACAAGTGCATTTTGGTTGCAAGATCAAGGGGGATTCTTAATAATGAAATAACAATTAAAGGAATAAAAGAACAATCAAATTACAACTAATGAACCAATAAACAAATTAAAGAACTATCTATGTAATATGAACAAGTAAAGTTTTGGATTGATTGGAGTGTATGGTTCAAAACATAAATGAAACCTTAGCTTGGGATGAGCTAGGGAATCTTTTCCTTGTCATAACCACAAATATGGCAATTATGATAGATTAATCTTACTTAGTTAACCTTTAACATCGAAGAGTAAGTCAAGTGAGCATAGTTGTTCATAATCCACAAATCCTAAATAACTTACTAATTACCTTAGTAAAAAGCTAGTGTTAGTGAAAACAAGAATAATTAACAATCCATGAATTATCACTAAATGTTGGACATTACAACTCTAGTATCCCATATGCTCATTTTTTCCCAAGCCATGGAGTGGAAAATTATCTCATAATCAAAATTGACATTTCCACAAACACTTGGTAGGCATAATCATAAAACATGACAAAATTGGGAAAATAATAAAAATTATGAACCACAAATGATCAAAATCAAAACTAGTAACTCAAACAAACATATTATAACAAAAAATTCATCAAGTTCATCAACTAGAATTTAAAGATGCAAATATATGTATATATTAATAGAATGTCTTTAAAAATAAGAAAGTGTAACTCAAGTGTAGTAATTAAAGAAAAAATTAAGAAATACTTACAATGGAGGCAAGCTAGAATCCAAGATCAAAATGAAAATAGCACTTTGCAATATAAACCCTAATAAAACCCTAAGAAAGTTGAGAGAAAAAAAACTAAGAGAAAACTAAAACCTAAAGCCTCCTAAAACTATCTAATAATACTACTAATGATATGGTATGTTTCCCCAAGTGTTGCCCCCTCCATATGAGCTCTAGGCCATCAGAATTGGGCCTCCAAAGCCTCCAATTCGCGAGCCACGTGACTTTTTAATGAAGTCACGTGCTGGTACTTGTGCGTACACACAAGAGGTTGTGCGTACGTGATGAATCATATTTTACGATAATTTTTTGTTAGAATTGAGAGGATTTTATCATATAAACCTACAATTATTCCATTAAATAGCATGCTTTTGAGCTTTCCTCCTAATTATGCTTGATTATGAAAACATACTCTTTTGTGCCTAATTTAACCTATTTTATTCCATTTGACTTTCATTCTTTACCTTGATACTATTTGTGAGTGATTTCAGATGTATAAAGTAGGAATGGCTTGGTGAGAATGGAAGAGGAGCATGCAAGGAGGAGGAAGCATGAAGAAACAAAGGAGAAGAGCAAAGCGATGTGTGCGTGCGCACAGCCTTTTGTGCCTAGGCACATGTAGCAAATCAAGGCCAAGTATGTGAGCGCACAGCATCTAGCGCATCGCACAGTCATCCAAAGTATCACGAAGTGAGCGTGCGCACAACTCCTTGTGAGTATGCACAACCTGAGATTTCGGCCAAGTGTGCGTGCACACAAATCTGTGCTTACGCACAGGTACCTACGCATGCCTTCATTAAAAATGTATGTGACTCGCGTTTTGAGGGGCTTGGAGGCCCAATTCTAATGCTAACAGCTCATAATGCAAGGGGCAAACATTGGAGAAGGATAGCATATTATTAAGGTAGTTTTAGAATAGTAGTATGAGGCTTTAGGTTTAGTTTTCTCTTTACACTATTAGGGTTTATATAAGGATTTTACGTTTCAAGTGCCATTTCCATTTTTTATCTTGGATTTTGCTAGCTTCCATTGTAAGTATTTCTTAATTACTACTCTTTATAGTTACAATTTTAATACTCTTTCTTGTAGTTAAAGTTATAGTGTTAATATATATACTTTTTGCAATTTTGATCTCTTGTTGATGATTTTGTTGATTGATGATTATTACATGCTTGGTTGAGTTGCTATTTTTGCTTTTGATTAATTGTTGCTCATAGTTTCAAGCATTTTCTCAATTTTCTCATATTTAGTGTTTATGCCCACTAAGTGTTTGTGGAAATGTCAATTTTGTTAAATTTTCACGTCTTGGCTTGGGGAAAATGAGCATATGGGTTCTTAGAGTTGGAATGTCCAATATTTAGTGATAATTCTTGGATTGTTAATTGTTCTTGTTTCCACTAACGCTAACTTGTTGCTAAGGCAATTAGCAAATGAGTTAGGATTTGTGGATTAAGAACAACTATGCTCACTTAACCTACTCTCCGATGTAAGGGTTAACAAAGTGAGATTAATCCATTACAATTGTCATAGTTGTGGTTCCTACAAGGAAAGGACCTCCTAGCTCATCCCAAGCCAAGATTTCATTTATGCTTTGAATGACACTGGTGCGCGAAATTGTGAACTATACTTTTTCACAACTCTCATAATCCCCGGTAATGGCTCCAAGAACTTGGTGGCTCAATACCATGGCATTACACAACTTCGCACAACTAACCAGCAAGTGCACTGGGTCGTCCAAGTAATAAACCTTACGTGAGTAAGGGTCGATCCCACGGAGATTGTTAGTATTGAAGCAAGCTATGGTCATCTTGTAAATCTTAGTCAGGCAAACTCAAATGTATATGGTGATGAACGAAAATAACATAAAAGATAAAGATAGTGATACTTATGTAATTCATTGGTAGGAACTTCAGATAAGTGTATGAAGATGCCTTCCCTTCCGTCTCTCTGCTTTCCTACTGCCTTCATCCAATTCTTCTTACTCCTTTCCATGGCAAGCTCGTGTAGGGTTTCACTGTTGTCAGCAGCTACCTCCCATCCTCGCAGTGAAAGCTAATGCACACACTCTGTCACAGTGCTGCCAATCACCGGTGTGGTTCCCTCCCCTACTGGAATAGAATCCAGTGATTCTTTTGCGTCTGTCACTAACGCCCAGTAAGTTACAGGTTTGAAGCACGTCACAGTCATTCAGTCATTGAATCCTACTCAGAATACCACAGACAAGGTTAGACCTTCCGGATTCTCTTGAATGCTGCCATCAATTCTTGCCTATACCACGAAGATTCTGACTTCACGGAATGGCTGGCTCGTTTGTCAGGCGAGCACTCGGTTGTCAGGCGATCAACCATGCATCGTGCAATCAGGAATCCAAGAGATATTCACCAAGCCTCAAATGCTTGTAGAACAAGAGTGGTTGTCAGTCACTTTGTTCATGGGTGAGAATGGTGATGGGCGTCAATCATCACCTTCATCAAGTTGAAGAACAAGTGATATCTTGGATAAAGAACAAGCGGAATTGAATGGAAGAACAATAGTAATTGCATTAATACTCGAGGTACAGCAGAGCTCCACACCTTAATCTATGGTGTGTAGAAGCTCCACCGTTGAAAATACATAAGCATAAGGTCTAGGCATGGCCGAATGGCCAGCCTCCCAATGATCTAAGATCTAAAGTGATCAAAAGATATAAAGATCCAAAGACTCAAAGATTCCTAATACAATAGTCAAAGGTCCTACTTATAGAAAACTAGTAACCTAAGGTGTACAGAAATGAGTAAATGACATAAAAATCCACTTCCGGGCCCACTTGGTGTGTGCTTGGGCTGAGCAATGAAGCAAATTTCGTGCAGAGACTCCTCTTGGAGTTAAACGCCAGCTTTAGTGCCAGTTTGGGCGTTTAACTCCCATTTGGGTGCCAGTTCCAGCGTTTAACGCTGGGATTTCCTGAGGTGACTTTGAACGCCGGTTTGGGCCATCAAATCTTGGGCAAAGTATGGACTATCATATATTGCTGGAAAGCCCAGGATGTCTACTTTCCAAAGCCGTTGAGAGCGCGCCAATTGGGCTTCTGTAGCTCCAGAAAATCCACTTCGAATGCAGGGAGGTCAGAATCCAACAGCATCTGCAGTCCTTTTCAGTCTCTGAATCAGATTTTTGCTCAGGTCCCTCAATTTCAGCCAGAAAATACCTGAAATCACAAAAAAACACACAAACTCATAGTAAAGTCCAGAAAAGTGAATTTTAACTAAAAACTAATAAAAATATACTAAAAACTAACTAAATCCTACTGAAAACATACTAAAAACAATGCCAAAAAGTATACAAATTATCCGCTCATCACAACACCAAACTTAAATTGTTGCTTGTCCCCAAGCAACTGAAAATCAAATAGGATAAAAAGAAGAGAATATACTATAGACTCCAAATTATCAATTAAACTAAGCTCCAAATTAGATGAGCGGGACTAGTAGCTTTTTGCCTCCGAACAGTTTTGGCATCTCACTCTATCCTTTGAAATTCAGAATGATTGGCTTCTTTAGGAACTCAGAATCCAGATAGTGTTATTGATTCTCCTAGTTAAGTATGATGATTCTTGAACACAGCTACTTTATGAGTCTTGGCCGTGGCCCAAAGCACTCTGTCTTCCAGTATTACCACCGGATACATACATGCCACAGACACATAATTGGGTGAACCTTTTCAGATTGTGACTCGGCTTTGCTAAAGTCCCCAATTAGAGGTGTCCAGGGTTCTTAAGCACACTCTTATTTGCCTTGGATCACAACTCTTATTTCTCTATTTCTTTTCGTTTTCTTTCTCTTTTTTTTTCTTTTTTTTTCGATTTTTCTCTTTTTTTTTTTTGAATAGCTTTTTCTTGCTTCAAGAATCATTTTTATGATTTTTCAGATCCTCAGTAACATGTCTCCTTTTTCATCATTCTTTCAAGAGCCAACATTCATGAACCACAAATTCAAGATACACATGCACTGTTTAAGCATACATTCAGAGAACAAAATTATTGCCACCACATCAAAATAATTAAACTGTTATAAAATTCAAAATTCATGCACTTCTTTTTCTTTTTCAATTAAGCACATTTTTATTCAAGAAAGGTGATGGTTTCATAGGACATTCATAACTTTAAGGCATAGACACTAAGACACTAATGATCACAAGACACAAACATGGATAAACATAAGCATAAAATTCGAAAAACAGAAGAATAAATAACAAGGAGATCAAGGAACGGGTCCACCTTAGTGATGGCGGCTCTTCCTTGCTCTTGAAGATCCTATGGAGTGCTTGAGCTCCTCAATGTCTCTTCCTTGTCTTTGTTGCTCCTCCCTCATGATTCTTTGATCTTCTCTAATCTCATGAAGGATGATGGAGTGTTCTTGATGCTCCACCCTTAGTTGTCCCATGTTGGAACTTAACTCTCCTAGGGAGGTGTTTAGTTGCTCCCAATAGTTTTGTGGAGGAAAATTCATCCCTTGAGGAATCTCAGGGATCTCATGATGAGTGGGATCTCTTGTGTACTCCATCCTTTTCTTGGTGATGGGTTTGTCCTCATCAATGGGGATGTCTCCCTCTATGTCAACTCCAACTGAATAACAGAGGTGACAAATGAGATGAGGGAAGGCTAACCTTGCCAAGGTGGAGGTCTTGTCCGCCACCTTATAGAGTTCTTGAGCTATGACCTCATGAACCTCTATTTCTTCTCCAATCATGATGCTATGGATCATGATAGCCCGATCTATGGTAACTTCGGACCGGTTGCTAGTGGGAATGATTGAGCGTTGTATGAACTCTAACCATCCTCTAGCCACGGGCTTGAGGTCATGCCTTCTCAATTGGACCGGCTTTCCCCTTGAATCTTGCTTCCATTGTGCGCCCTCTTCACATATGACTGTGAGGACTTGGTCCAACCTTTGATCAAAGTTGACCCTTCTAGTGTAAGGATGTTCATCTCCTTGCATCATAGGCAAGTTGAACGCTACCCTCACACTCTCCGGACTAAAATCCAAGTATTTCCCCCGAACCATAGTAAGATAATTCTTTGGATTCGGGTTCACACTTTGGTCATGGTTCTTGGTGATCCATGCATTGGCATAGAACTCTTGAACCATCAAGATTCCGACTTGTTGAATGGGGTTGGTAAGAACTTCCCAACCTCTTCTTCGGATCTCATGTCGGATCTCCGGATATTCACCCTTTTTGAGTGAAAAAGGGACCTCGGGGATCACCTTCTTCAAGGCCACAACTTCATAGAAGTGGACTTGATGCACCCTTGAGAGGAATCTATCCATCTCCCATGACTCGGAGGTAGAAGCCTTTGCCTTCCCTTTCCTCTTTCTAGAGGTTTCTCCGGCCTTGGATGCCATAATGGTTATGGAAAAACGAAAAAGCAACGCTTTTACCACACCAAACTTAAAATGTTTGCTCGTCCTCGAGCAAAAGAAGAAAGAAGAGAGTAGAAGAAGAAGAAAGGAGGAAGAGGGAGATGGTGGTGTGTTCGGCCAAAGAGGGGGAGAAGTGGTGTTTAGGTTGTGTGAAAATGAAGGGTTGAAGAAGGGTATATATAGGAGAGAGGGGGTAAAGGTTTCGGCCATGATGGGTGGGTTTGGGAGGGAAAGTGGTTTGAATTTGAAGGGTGAGGTTGGTGGGGGTTTATGAAGGATGGATGTGAGTGGTGAAGAGAAAGATGGGATTTGATAGGTGAGGGGTTTTTGGGGAAGAGGTGTTGAGGTGATTGGTGAATGGGGGAAGAAGAGAGAGAGTGATGGTAGGGTCCTGTGGGGTCCACAGATCCTGTAGTGTCAAGGAAAAGGCATCCCTGCACCAAATGGCATCAAAATCCACGTTTTGAGCCATTTCTGGCGTTAAACGCCGGGCTGGTGCCCATTCCTGGCGTTTAACGCCAGGTTCTTGCCCTTTACTGGCGTTTAACGCCAGTCTGGTGCCCCTTTCTGGCGTTAAACGCCCAGATGGGTGCCAGACTGGGCGTTAAACGCCCAACTGCTAGGCTGACTGGTGTTTAAACGCCAGCAGCATCTTCCTCCAGGGTGTGCTGTTTTTCTTCCTGTTTTTCACTCTGTTTTTGCTTTTTTCATTGTTTTTGTGACTTCTCATGATCATCAACCTACAAAAAAGATAAAATAACAAAAGAAAATAATTAATTATAAAACATTGGGTTGCCTCCCAACAAGCGCTTCTTTAATGTCATTAGCTTGACAGAGGACTCTCATGGAGCCTCAGAAGTGCTCAGAACCGTGTTGGACCCTCCCAACACCAAACTTAGAGTTTGAATGCGGGGGTTCAACACCAAACTTAGAGTTTGGTTGTGGCCTCCCAACACCAAACTTAGAGTTTGGTTGTGGGGGCTCTGTTTGGCTCTGTTTTGAGAGAAGCTCTTCATGCTTCCTCTCCATGATGACAGAGGGATATCCTTGAGCTTTAAACACCAAGGATTCTTCACTCACTTGAATGATCAACTCACCTCTATCAACATCAATCACAGCCTTTGCTGTGGCTAGGAAGGGTCTGACAAGGATGATGGATTCATCCATGCATTTCCCAGTCTCTAGGACTATGAAATCAGTAGGAATGTAATGGTCTTCAACTTTAACCAGAACATCCTCTACAAGTCCATAGGCTTGCTTTCTTGAGTTGTCTGCCATCTCTAGTGAGATTTTTGCAGCTTGCACCTCAAAGATCCCTAATTTCTCTATTACAGAGAGGGGCATGAGGTTCACACTTGACCCTAAGTCACACAAGGCCTTCTTGAAGGTCATGGTGCCTATGGTACAAGGTATAGAAGACTTCCCAGGGTCCTGCCTCTTTTGAGGCAATTGCTGCCTAGACAAGTTATCCAGTTCTTTGGTGAGCAAAGGGGGTTCATCCTCCCAAGTCTCATTTCCAAATAACTTGTCATTTAGCTTCATGATTGCTCCAAGGTATTTAGCAACTTGCTCTTCAGTGACATACTCATCCTCTTCAGAGGAAGAATACTCATCAGAGCTCATGAATGGCAGGAGTAAGTCCAATGGAATCTCTATGGTCTCAGTTTGAGCCTCAGATTCCCAAGGTTCCTCATTGGGGAACTCATTGGAGGTCAGTGGACGCCCAGTGAGGCCTTCCTCAGTGGCGTTCACTGCCTCTTCTTCCTCCCAGAATTCGGCCATATTGATGGCCTTGCACTCTCCTTTTGGATTTTCTTCTGTGTTGCTTGGAAGAGTACTTGGAGGGAGTTCAGTAATTTTCTTGCTCAGCTGACCCACTTGTCCTTCCAGATTTCTGATGGAGGACCTAGTTTCAGTCATGAAACTTTGAGTGGTTTTGATCAGATCAGAGACCATAGTTGCTAAGTCAGAGGTATTCTGCTTAGAACTCTCTGTCTGTTGCTGAGAAGATGATGGAAAAGGCTTGCTATTGCTAAACCTGTTCCTTCCACCATTATTATTGTTGAAACCTTGTTGAGGTCTCTGTTGATCCTTCCATGAAAGATTTGGATGATTCCTCCATGAAGGATTGTAGGTGTTTCCATAGGGTTCTCCCATGTAATTCACCTCTTCTATTGAAGGGTTCTCAGGATCATAAGCTTCTTCCTCAGATGAAGCTTCCTTAGTACTGCTTGGTGCATTTTGCATCCCAGACAGACTTTGAGAAATCATATTGACTTGTTGAGTCAATATTTTATTCTGAGCCAATATGGCATTCAGAGTGTCAATCTCAAGAACTCCTTTCATCTGACTAGTCCCATTGTTCACAGGATTTCTTTTAGAAGTGTACATGAATTGGTTATTTGCAACCATTTCAATCAGTTCTTGAGCTTCAGTAGGCGTCTTCTTCAGATGAAGAGATCCTCCAGAAGAGCTATCCAAGGACATCTTGGACAGTTCAGAGAGACCATCATAGAAAATACCTATGATGCTCCATTCAGAAAGCATATCAGTGGGACACTTTCTGATCAATTGTTTGTATCTTTCCCAAGCTTCATAGAGGGATTCTCCTTCCTTCTGTCTGAAGGTTTGGACTTCCACTCTAAGCTTACTCAATTTTTGAGGTGGAAAGAACTTTGCCAAGAAGGCATTGACTAGCTTTTCCCAAGAGTCCAGGCTTTCTTTAGGTTGAGAGTCCAACCATGTCCTAGCTCTGTCTCTTACAGCAAAAGGGAATAGCATAAGTCTATAGACCTCAGGGTCAACCCCATTAGTCTTGACTGTGTCACAGATTTGCAAGAACTCAGCTAAAAACTGATGAGGATCTTCCAATGGAAGTCCATGGAACTTGCAATTCTGTTGCATTAGAGAAACCAATTGAGGCTTAAGCTCAAAGTTGTTTGCTCCAATGGCAGGGATAGAGATGCTTCTCCCATAGAAGTCGGGAGTAGGTGCAGTAAAGTCACCCAGCACCTTCCTTGCATTGTTGGTATTGTTGTTGTTTTCGGCTGCCATGTGTTCTTCTTCCTTGAAGAATTCGGTCCAGGTGCTCTAAAGAGAGTTGTGCTTTGGCTTCTCTTAGCTTTTTCTTCAAGGTCCTTTCAGGTTCAGGATCAGCCTCAACAAGAATGCCTTTGTCTTTGCTCCTGCTCATAAGAAAGAGAAGGAAACAAGAAAATATGGAATCCTCTATGTCACAGTATAGAGATTCCTTGAAGTGTCAGAGGAAAAGAAGAGTAGAAGACAGAAGTGGAAAATTCGAACTTAACAAAGAAGATAGAGTTCGAATTTTGCCTTAAGGGATAGTGTTAGTCCATAAATTGAAGGATGTGAGAAGGAGGGAAGTGATTTTCGAAAATTAAGTGGGAAATTTGAAAACATTTTTGAAAAACATTACTTAATTTTCGAAAATGAAAGTGGAAAAGAAATCAAGTGATTTTTGAAAAAGATTTTGAAATTAGAAATCAGAAACATTTGATTGAAAACTATTTTGAAAAAGATGTGGTTAAGAAGATATGATTGGTTTTAAAAAGATGTGATTGAGAAGATATGATTTGAAAACAATTTTAAAAGATATGATTTGAAAACAATTTGAAAAGATATGATTTTAAAAATTAATGACTTGCCTAACAAGAAAAGATATGAATCAAACATAAAACCTTCCTCAACAGAAAAGGCAAAAAATGTTCAATCAAATCATTAATTGTTAATAAGTATTTTTGAAAAAGGAAAGGAGTTAATTTTGAAAAAGATTTGATCGAAAATTGATTTGAAAAAGATTTGATTTTGAAAAGATTTTGAAAACTTAGAAAAAATTTGATTTGAAAACAAAATCTTCCTCCCCTAGCCATCCTGGCGTTAAACGCCCAGAATGGTATACATTCTGGCGTTTAACGCCCAAAATGCTACCCTTTTGGGCGTTAAACGCCCAACCAGGTACCCTGGCTGGCGTTTAAACGCCAGTCTGTCCTTCTTCACTGGGCGTTTTGAACGCCCAGCTTTTTCTGTGCAATTCCTCTGCTGTATGTTCTGAATCTTCAATTCTCTGTATTATTGACTTGAAAAGACACAAATTAAAAATATTTTTGGATTTTTAATAATAAGGACAAACCAAAATGCAACAAGAATCAAATGACAATGCATGCAAGACACCAAACTTAGCAGTTTGTATACTACTGACACTAACAAAACGAAAATGCATATGAGACACACAAAACACTCAAGTCGATAGAATTCAAAGATCAGAACAAGGAAATCATCAAGAACAACTTGAAGATCAATGAGGACACATGCATGAATGCAATAAGAACAGAAACATGCAATTGACACTAAACTTAAGATGAGACTCTAGACTCAAAAAAGAAATATTTTTGGATTTTATGATTTTATAATTTTTTTTTTGGATTTTTCGAAAATTATGTAGAAAAAGAAAATAAAGGTATCAAAATTCTTAATGAGAATTCCAGGAATCATGCACTGTTAGTCTAAAGCTTTAGTCTAAAGAAATTAGACATGGCCGGCCAAGCTTCAGCAGGACATTGCATTCAAGAGCTAAATTGATGAAGATCAATCAGCTTTGGTGATGATAAGAACATCACCTTGAAACACTAGAATTCATTCTTAAGAGCTCTGAAAAAAAATACCTAATCTAAGCAACAAGATGAACCGTCAGTTGTCCAGCCTAAACAATCCCGGGCAATAACACCAAAAACTTGATGTTGTTGCCGGATCTTGGCACTGATGTTACCAAAAGCTTGCTCAAAACTTGAACAATCCCCGGCAACGGCGCCAAAAACTTGGTGCGCGAAATTGTGAACTATACTTTTTCACAACTCTCATAATCCCCGGTAATGGCTCCAAGAACTTGGTGGCTCAATACCATGGCATTACACAACTTCGCACAACTAACCAGCAAGTGCACTGGGTCGTCCAAGTAATAAACCTTACGTGAGTAAGGGTCGATCCCACGGAGATTGTTAGTATTGAAGCAAGCTATGGTCATCTTGTAAATCTTAGTCAGGCAAACTCAAATGTATATGGTGATGAACGAAAATAACATAAAAGATAAAGATAGTGATACTTATGTAATTCATTGGTAGGAACTTCAGATAAGCGTATGAAGATGCCTTCCCTTCCGTCTCTCTGCTTTCCTACTGCCTTCATCCAATTCTTCTTACTCCTTTCCATGGCAAGCTCGTGTAGGGTTTCACTGTTGTCAGCAGCTACCTCCCATCCTCGCAGTGAAAGCTAATGCACACACTCTGTCACAGTGCTGCCAATCACCGGTGTGGTTCCCTCCCCTACTGGAATAGAATCCAGTGATTCTTTTGCGTCTGTCACTAACGCCCAGTAAGTTACAGGTTTGAAGCACGTCACAGTCATTCAGTCATTGAATCCTACTCAGAATACCACAGACAAGGTTAGACCTTCCGGATTCTCTTGAATGCTGCCATCAATTCTTGCCTATACCACGAAGATTCTGACTTCACGGAATGGCTGGCTCGTTTGTCAGGCGAGCACTCGGTTGTCAGGCGATCAACCATGCATCGTGCAATCAGGAATCCAAGAGATATTCACCAAGCCTCAAATGCTTGTAGAACAAGAGTGGTTGTCAGTCACTTTGTTCATGGGTGAGAATGGTGATGGGCGTCAATCATCACCTTCATCAAGTTGAAGAACAAGTGATATCTTGGATAAAGAACAAGCAGAATTGAATGGAAGAACAATAGTAATTGCATTAATACTCGAGGTACAGCAGAGCTCCACACCTTAATCTATGGTGTGTAGAAGCTCCACCGTTGAAAATACATAAGCATAAGGTCTAGGCATGGCCGAATGGCCAGCCTCCCAATGATCTAAGATCTAAAGTGATCAAAAGATATAAAGATCCAAAGACTCAAAGATTCCTAATACAATAGTCAAAGGTCCTACTTATAGAAAACTAGTAACCTAAGGTGTACAGAAATGAGTAAATGACATAAAAATCCACTTCCGGGCCCACTTGGTGTGTGCTTGGGCTGAGCAATGAAGCAAATTTCGTGCAGAGACTCCTCTTGGAGTTAAACGCCAGCTTTAGTGCCAGTTTGGGCGTTTAACTCCCATTTGGGTGCCAGTTCCAGCGTTTAACGCTGGGATTTCCTGAGGTGACTTTGAACGCCGGTTTGGGCCATCAAATCTTGGGCAAAGTATGGACTATCATATATTGCTGGAAAGCCCAGGATGTCTACTTTCCAAATCCGTTGAGAGCGCGCCAATTGGGCTTCTGTAGCTCCAGAAAATCCACTTCGAATGCAGGGAGGTCAGAATCCAACAGCATCTGCAGTCCTTTTCAGTCTCTGAATGAGATTTTTGCTCAGGTCCCTCAATTTCAGCCAGAAAATACCTGAAATCACAGAAAAACACACAAACTCATAGTAAAGTCCAGAAAAGTGAATTTTAACTAAAAACTAATAAAAATATACTAAAAACTAACTAAATCCTACTGAAAACATACTAAAAACAATGCCAAAAAGTATACAAATTATCCGCTCATCAGACACTTTTTCATAATTTTAGATGTAGTTTTTAGAGAGAGAGGTTCTCTCCTCTCTCTTAGGATTTAGGATTAGGGTTTTTAGAAATTAGGATTTATTTCTTCTTCATCACAGGTTCAATATTCCTTTTACTTTATATCTCTCTTCTACTTTTAGATGCTCTAATGCTTTAATTTGTATCTGATTTGTGTTGCCTATTTGGCTTATGACTCTTCATATTTGGATTGATTTTATTTTATTAATGCAATTGAGGTATTTCAGACTTATATGTTATTGATGCTTGGGCTCTATCCAAATTATTTTCATTCAAGTAGATTTTATTCCCTTTTGGCTTTGGTTGATTAATTGGTAACTCTTGAGTTGTCGAACTCAGCAGTGGTTGAAATTGGCAGATTCTAATTGATCTAGATCGCTCTAAAACTAGTCTTCCCACAGGGATTGACTAGGACTTGAGGATCAAACTAATTAGTCCACTTGACTTTTCTTTGCTTTAGTAAAGGTCAACTAAGTGGGAGAAAAATCCAATTCTCATCACAATTGATAAGGACAACTGGATAGGACTTCCAGTTTTCATACATTGCTAAGAGTTTCTATTAGATATTAATTTATTAATTCTTGTAATCTATTTCTCTTGCTTAAAACCTTTTCAACCCCAAAAAAATACTGTTTTTCCATAACCAATAATAAATCATACTTCCCTGCAATTTCTTGAGAAGACGACCCGAGGTTTGAATACTTCAGTTTATAAATTTATTGGGTTTTGTTACTTGTGACAACCAAAACGTTTGTATGAAGGGATTTTCTGTTGGTTTAGAATCTATACTCACAACGCGACTATATTTTTACAAAATTTTTTACTGGCAAAAATCCTAACGTCAAACATGCAAATGCAACAATGAACTACAAATGAAACAATGGTGTTGAAAAGAAGAAAATAGCTAACCCATGGAGATCGGTATTGACCTCCCCACACTTAAAGATTGCACCGTCCTCGGTGCATGCTGAGATGTGCAGGTGGACAGGTTGCTCCAACTGATGCTTTTTGCCAAAGATTGTGCGGTAAACTTGTTCACAGTTCCAGTTAGAAACTCATCTTTTTTCCTCTTGGTGGCCAGCCTGAAAGAAGAGGAAAAAGAAGAAAAAGTAACCCAGAAATAAAAATAAGAATATAAATAAAGTCTGGGTGGGTTAATGCCAAATAATGAGAGTCTCAATTACATGGTAGCTACAACATACAAGTGAGAAAATAATAGAAGCACATGGCGTGTCAACTAAATAGTAAACAAGTTAAGAAGCACCTAGAATAATGCAGGAGATATGCAACAGATGAGTAAAAAGATTGTAACACCAATGTAAAACAGCAGATATAGAAAAGAAAGGGAGAAGAATAGAAAGAAGAAAGTAAAGAGAGAAGAAGAAAAAGAGTGAATAAGATGAAGAATAGAGATAATAGAAGAAAGTAAAGAAGGAAGAAGAAAGAATTAAGAAATGGGAAAGAAAAAGATTAAGAAAAGATAAGATAGTTGACGCTGGGATGGATAGGCTGTGCGGCGCAGGGGACGCGGACATGCGCGGGGCACGCGGTCACGTGGATAGTGCTTCGAGAAAGTGACGCGAACGCATGTGGCACGCGGACGCGTGACTCGATTTGTGCTAGTGGCGCGAGTGTAGCCTCGCATTCGCACAACTCTCTGTTTAAAAGCATTTTGCCAAAAATCTGGGTGACGCGGTCGCGTAGGGAACGTGATCGCGTGGTTGGCCTTTTTCTGAAAAGTGGCACGGACGCATGGGGCACGCGTACGCGTGGGGCACGTGTACGCGTGGCAGCGCTTGTGCTTCTAGCACGAGTCCAGCCCAATTCTAGCTCAACTTTCGGCCATACACCCTTTTTACGTCGATTTCAGGGCACGCGTTCACGTGGGTGACGCGCACGCGTGGGAGTCATTTTTCCCACATGACGCGGACGCATCAGCGATGCGGTCGCGTGGATCAATTTGTGCCAAAGGCACGCCTCCAGCCACGCTTTCGTGTGACTCTCTGTTCAATATTATTTCTTCCCCACGCACTTGTGACGCGGACGCGTCACGTGCGTTTTTTTATGCAAGATGCAAAATGTAGTATGCAGATGCAGATGCAAATGTTATGAACAATTCCAGGTTCAATAAGAGAAAATAAAACTCAAAAACAAACAAAACTGAATTGAAAAAGGAACGATCATACCATGGTGGGTTGTCTCCCACCCAGCACTTTTAGTTAAAGTCCTTAAGTTGGACATTTGGTGAGCTCCTTGTTATGGCGGCTTGTGCTTGAACTCATCCTGAAACTTCCACCAATGCTTGGACTTCCAATAAGCTCTATCAATACCAAGTAATTTACCAAGCGTTAATGAAGTTCTTCACAAGCTTTAAGCTCCCAAAGTTGATCATCATATATTCCTGGATCCCAAATCTTGTTTCTACACCCATCTTCAAGTTGATTATCATGATTCCATCCGGGTGGTTCAGCTTTAGAATTCTCACTGAAGCGTCCAAACAACTTCCTAGACCCATTCAGTTGAGCTCTACACCAACCTTTGCGTTTAAACTTAAAGCTTTCAACCATAATGAACCTTACAGGACAATTCTTACCACTGACCATCTTCCTCTTACTCTTAATGCCACAAAGAGCTCTGAGTTGACCATCTGTCTCCAGTAGCCCGTATTCAAGTGGAATTAGAATGCTAAGGGATATGAATTTTACCCACTTGAATGTTGTGAAGGATGATGGCAACTTAGGGGGAGGTGTTTCTAATGAATGTGCAAGCTCCACTCCTTTGTGTTCTTCTTTGACAACTTCCACCTCTTTGCAAGCTTCTTCAATATCAACCTCTTCCTCTTGGTGGATTTCTTCCAATTCAATCTCTTTTTTATTGTTCACCAAAGGCATGGGAGGTTGTGTTTCTTCTTCTTTCATCTCCATGTCAAGTCCAATGGGAGAGGACACAAATGTAGATAAGAATTCATCAATGATCGAATCCATCTCTTGACCATCCCTTTCAAAGTCTTCAATCATGAGATGCCTTGGACGTTGTACACCCTCCTCAATATCAGTTTCAAACGTCTTTGAAGAAAGCTCTATAACTTGACTTTCCCATGGAGGTTCAGCATCTCCTAAGTCTTCGACCACTTCTTCTTCTTCAATGATTTCGGCTTCCTCCACTTGTTCCAATACCAAATCGTGCTGCTCACTATCCACCGGAGTGCCTAACTTCTCCTTCCTGCTACGTTCTTCAATAGATTCTCCACATGAAGCCATGAGGGTTCCTTGAGCGTCTGAACGTCTGGAAGGTAATTGATTTATTGCCTGCTCCAGTTGATGAAGGGTTCATGAAATTGATCTACTGTTTCCTTGAGGCGAGCCTGTGAGTCTTGGGTCGATGGATATGGACATGGTGCATATAGAGGTGGTGGTCCTTGGGAGTAATTGGGGTGAAATTGGGGTGGTTCTATATATGGTTCATATGGCTCATAAGGTGGTTGGTATGGTGGATATGGGTTAGGGTCATATGAGGGTGTTTGGTGGTAAGGGGCTTGTGAGTATGGTGGTCCAAAGTTATGTTGAGGAGGGGGTTCATAGGCGTATGGTGGTGGCTGTTGATAATCGAAAGATTGCTCACCATAGCCATTGCCTTGATATGCATCACAGAATAGTTGTTGATAGTCCATTGGAGGTGGTTGTTGCTGTGAGGGTTGATCAAATCCTTGTGGCCCCTCCCATCTTTGATTATTCCATCCTTGATGCAAGTTGTCATTACAATCTCCTCTTCCTGCAACATAATTGTAACCAAACTCATAGCCAAAGGGGTGAGAGTTCATAGTAGTGAGAGAAAATAAAAACAAAAACTAACAAAAAGAAATATTTTGAAAAAGATTTGATTTTTTTTTGAAAAAAATAAGATAAGATATTTTTGAAAAAATAAGATATAATATATATATATATTTGTTTTTTTTTTAAATATTTACAATAACCAATAATAAGGCACACGTTTGCAATTTCCCGGCAACGGCACCATTTTGACTTTGGGATTTTTGCTAGTAATGAATTTTGTAAAAATATAGTCGCATTGTGAGTATAGATTCTAAACCAGTTAAAAATCCCTTCATACAAATGTTTTGGTTGTCACAAGTAACAAACCCCTTTAAAATTGATAACCGAGTATTTAAACCTCGGGTCGTCTTCTCAAGGAATTGCAGGGAGGTATGTTCTTATTATTGGTTATGCAAAGGTATATTTTGGGGTTTTCAAAAGGGTTGAACAAGTAATATAAAATAACAAGTCGTCAAAATAATAACTAGTAAAGCTCTTGGCAAGGTATGAGAACTGGAAGTCCTATCCCAGTTATCCTTATCAATTGTGATGAGAATTGGATTTTTCTCCCACTAAGTCAACCTCTAACTATGAAGGTAAGTTAAGTGGATGAATTAATTTTAATTCCTCAAGTCCTAGTCTTTCCTTGGAAAAGGCTAGAGTTAGTGGAACTCGAATTAATTCTTAAGAATTCCAATTTTCAGTCAACAATGAGTTTGATAACTCAAGAGTCACCAATTAATCAACCAGAGCCAAAAGGTAGAAAAATCTAAATTATTTATATCATAAATAAAAGAAACAAATCATAGATCTGAAAATACCTCAAATTATATTAACCAAAGAAAATCATAACATGAATGGTCATTAAACAAATAAAAGAGAAAATAAATAAATAAGAACATTGAACCTGAGATGAAGAAGAAATATTCCTAATTTCTAAAAATCCTAATCCTAATCCTAAGAGAGAGGAGAGAGCCTCTCTCTCTAAAAACTACATCTAAATTATGAAAAAGTGTATTATGAATCTATCCTCTTTTGAGTCTCTGCATGTTCCCTGACTTTAATCTGTGTTTCTGGGCTGAAAACTGGGTTGAAATGCGGCCCAGAATCTCTGCCAGCGACTTTTGTAATTTTGCAGATCGTGCACGTCACGCGGGCGCGTCGTCCACGCGATCGCGTCACTCAGCATTTTTTCGTACCACACGTGCGCGTCGTCCACGCATTCGCGTCGTTCGTGCAGCTTCCAATCCGCGCAGTCGCGTCAGGCACGCGAACGCGTCACTCTGATTTCTTCCATTTTGCGCGGTCGCGTGAGCCAAGCGGCCGCGTGACTTCTCGCTGGTCATCTCCTCAATTCCTTGTGTTCCTTCTATTTTTGCACGCTTCCTCTTCATTCTCTAAGTCATTCATGCCCTATGAAGCCTGAAACACTTAACACACAGATCATGGCATCGAATGGTAATAAGAGAGGATTAAGATTAGCTAAATTAAGACCAAAGAAGCATGTTTTCAATTATAGAACTAAACTAGGAAGGCATTGTAAAATCATGCAAATCATATGAATAAGTGGGTGAAAAGCTTGATAAAACCACTCAATTAAATACAATATAAACCATAAAATAGTGGTTTATCAAGTGTGCTGATAGAGTTTGGGGTATTTTAAGGACTATTAAAGGGATTTTTGAGAGTTGGATTGGAGTACCTGGTCGTAACTCTGAGCATAAGAAGTTGCTGATAGGTTTCTTTGTGATTATTTAAAACATTTGTTTGGAGCGAGATAGTAGAGTATTCTATAATTCAGAGACAAGTGTTGATGAAATTATTAATAGGTCGTTTTTAAGCTACAGAAAATAGTGTGGCGTTGATTCTTTTGGTTGTTGATGGTCATGTCGAAGATGACAACAAATTATATATTTTTACTATGTTCATTGTCTTATATATTAAGTTGTGTTTATATTTTTTACATGCTCTATTTTATTGTGTTGAACTTTTTTTGTTAAAAAAAATAGGAAAAACTACCAAAAATACCCATAAAGTTTACGAACACTGACAAAAGTACCCATAAACTAAGGAAATTAACGTTGTACCCATGAAAGATGGATTTCATATGACAAAAGTATCCAAATCTTAAATTTTTGATGATTTTTTAATAAATTTCCTAAACTACCCTATACTCAACCTCAACTCACTTTTTCAACCTTTCATAACCCAATCTGCACCAACCCTTGCCATGGAGTCCGAAACTACTCCTACAACAAACCAGACCAAAATCAATGGTAGTGGTGGTGGTGGTGGAGGATCGGACCTCAACCAATTCACTCATAAGTTTACAATCCACACTCAAACCAAATCAATCAAACACCAAAAATACTCAACATATAAAAATTTTCAAATTCATTCATCCAATTTCAATTCACTTTAGCAAAACTAGAAGTAGAAACAGGCATCAACCATAAAAAACCAACAAATCCATTCATCAAATTTGAAATTTATTTAAGCAAAAATCAGAAGTAGAAGTAGCCATCAACTTGATCTTCTGTAAATCAATCTCAGCCTTCATAAAAAATAGAAGCAAATTTAGAAAAAATAGAACAATATCATTTTAGTAGTAACTAAATCAATTTCTGAAAAGAAGAAAAATGAAATAAAAAATGTTTAAAAAAAAACCTTTTCTTCGTCGGCTATAACATTGTCAATGGCAGAACCTCCGTTCACAGCGCCACCTCCCTTTCTTCTTTGATTTCTCTTTACCAAATCCTTTTCCTGCATGCAAGAGCACCACGACCCATCTCTCTTCTCAGGTGTGCGACGATGGTATTCTCCTCTCCTGGGTCAAGCGCGCCACGATGATGTTCTCCTCGGCAGCAACAGGTGCGCCACGACGATATTCTCCTCAGGTTGGGTCACAGGCGCGCGATGAAGGTGTTGTAGTCACCTTGAGAGTGAGAGGGGGAAGACTCTGTGAGGGTTTTTGAGAGAGGGATAAGTGAGGAGAGAAGAAGAAGTGAGAAGAGAGGAAGTGACGTAGAATGGGGTAAGGGTGCGGTAGTTTGGGAATTTCATTAAAAAATTAACAAAAAATTTAAGATTTGGATACTTTTGTCATACGGAATCCATCTTTTATGGGTACATCGTTAATTTTCTTAGTTTATGGGTACTTTTGTCAACGTTCGTAAATTTTATGGGTACTTTTGGAAGTTTTTTCAAAAAAATATGTATAAGGAAAGAATTTTTCAGTCATATGATTATTATGGATATGTTCGATTTTGGTGAAAATTGATATAATATGGTATTATAATTCAATGCTTGAATCGACAAAATATACATTGTATAAAACGTTATGAGCAATGAATATTTACTTTCACTAACACCGGTGGCATTTAATC
This sequence comes from Arachis hypogaea, assembly GCF_003086295.3. Lineage (NCBI taxonomy): Eukaryota > Viridiplantae > Streptophyta > Magnoliopsida > Fabales > Fabaceae > Arachis > Arachis hypogaea. The sequence continues at coordinate 89,610,646 of NC_092039.1, forward strand.
CTAAATATTAAGTAAGGAATTTGTTAAATTACACAAGTTTATTGAGTAGGTTAATAAAATAATAATGCTTACATTTTGAATAGAGATAAAAACCATACTTTTTAGGAGTAATAGTTAAATTAATTTCTAAAAAATAAGGCATTAATCCAATTCGTCTCTAAAAAAATGTATTTTTAGTTAAATTTAATACAAAAATGTAATTTTTATATCCTAGTTAAAATATAAGCTTTACTAATTTACTCATAAACTTATATAAATGAACAAATTCCAACAACTTCACGTATACAAATTTTAAGCAAATAATCATGGATACATAATGAGCATTTTATTTTTTGTCCTCATTCTATTTAATAATTTTTTAAATAAAAAAAATAAAATAATAAAAATAAAAAGTTAATTTTTTGTAAACTACAAAAATAAAATTTATATATAATAATAATTACAAATTCAATATAAATAGATATATTATTTTATTATTTTATAATTCTACTCATTTTAAAATATTTTTTGGTCACACAACGGAAATTTTTGCCATCCAGTTATAGATTACAGTCCTCTTCCAAAGTTGAGAGGATGCAACTTCATCATCACGTGGCAGATTGTGTATAAGCGGACCCACTAACATGATGCCACGTGTTAACTAATGATAGGGCCCATAACGGTCGACTGAAAAGGAAAAAAGGTCCAATGCATCTCTTAAATTGACGTTTGGTGCCATTCAAAACTTGGCTGGTGGCTACGCTGGATCACTTCCTTTCCATTTTGCACGTGTTGGTCACGCGAGCCATCTAGTTTCTCTTGTCGACGTTCCCCAACAACTCATGAACCGTGTGTCACAGATTAATTAGAATTTATTATTATTTTTTTTAATTTAATTTAGAAAATATATATTAGTTTCTCTGAGATTCAATTAGCATTGCATTTTTCTGTGAACATAACATTATCATAAATGAAAATTTAAGAAGAACAGTGTCACACTTGGTTAAATTGAAACTATTGTATGACATATATATATATATGGTGATCCTAACTATATTTATGTTATGGTATTTTAAAAGGTATTGTTAAATTAAATTTATATTTTTTATTATTTAATAATATTTTTTTAAAATATTATCAAAAAATATTAATTTTAATTTTAATAATATTTGCATAATTACTATAGTCATTATAAATATAAATATACTAAAATTTATATATATGTTAAAAAATTTAAAATCTATTTTTAAAAATTATATTCTATCGTACATAGAAAAGTATTTATTTTTTAGGTAAATTATCGTTTTAGTTCTCAATATTTAGGGTGAATTTTATTTTAGTTTTTAATATTTTAATTATTTTATTTTTATTTTAAAATATTTAAAATAACATTAATATTTTTTATTGTCAAATATCTCACTAACAATTAACCAAATTGATGTATTATTAATAATATTTTTACTAAAACTAGTTTGCTCAACTCCCTTTTTCTACCTTCTCCATTTGAATAAGTCTAAATCTCATTTTTCTATTCCCTTCTTCCTTTTTCTTTTACACTATTAATTTTTCAAGAGTAGTTTGAGGAGGAAGAAGAAGAGAGTAGAAGAATAGAACTTGGACTTTTATTGAGATTGAGAGGATAAAAGTTGGAAAAGAGGATTAAGCAAACGTAGCTTTAAGAAAAGCATTATTAATAATACATCAATTTCGTTAAGTGTTAGTAAAGAATTTGACAGTAGTATAACATTTATGTCATTTTAAATATTTTGGGATAAAAATAGGATAATAAAAATGTTAAAAACTAAAATAAGATTCACTTTAAAAGTTGGAGATCAAAACAACATTTTACCCTATTTTTAACCTTTTATTCGAATTAAAAAAATAATTAAAATTTATTAAAGTGAAAATTTTAAAACAAATTACAAAATTACTCTTAATAACAATAGTTACCCTTTTAAATTATTTAACTACTTTTTTATTTTCGGAGCTTCGTCTTATTACTCCCCTTGATGGACAGAATGAGTTTGAAATTACATTATTTACATTGTGCTTTACTGACTATATTACATCATTTTTGACAATTACCTAACTAAATTATGATTCAAAATCTAAATTCTAAGAGTAGAATCACTTCATATATAATTAGATACCAACCAAAAGGTGCATCAAAATTCAAACTTAAAAAGAAGTAGAATTTTGATAGTTATCATGCAGATAACAATGTAAACAAATTTTTTTAATAAATATTATTTTACACATTTTAAAATTTCAGAGTGTTACAACATGTAAATTAAAACCTTCACATAAATTTAAAAGATTAAGTATAAATGCGACTAGATAAAAAATAAAAGTAATAGTTTAATATGAAAATAAAGTACAAAATAAATGATAAAAATATAAATTAAATTTGGAAGAAATCCTACACAAAATATAACTTGAAATAGACATAGAAAGTCTCTGAGACATATGAGTGTTTAAGTAATTTCTGAGAGTAATATTGTAATTATTGTCAATCCTTTTCACTCCTATTTAAAGGGTTTCATACCAACGCTGATGTCGGGACGTTGTTTGGGTCACCAATTTTAGTAAGATTAATAATCCTGTTATGGTGAAAATAGTTAAGAATCTATCTTAGTTGGTTAAGCTAAAGATGTACTTTTTATTCTTAAAATAACTAGAAAAAAATAAGAACATAGCTTATTTAAATATAATTCAATCAACTCAATTTCATAAGTAAAAAAGAGTACATATATATTTTTATACTAATATGGGAAAAAAAAACCTTCATAACTTAGACAATGTGGGATTAACTCATAACATAATATAATAACATATGATAAACTAGACTACATTAATTAACAATACAAATATAGAGATATATGCTCTTGCATCATTTTTCTTAAGTTGAAAAGAACTACAGCATTAAATGCTCTCTTGTAACGTGCCAGGAGTTATTTGATCAACTTTTACTATTCCCATCAAAAATTGACTTGTCACCAAGGATTTGAACCTTTTTTTATCTTGAGCTCATCGACTATGCACATCTACTAAATACTTTCGACTATAGTTATCAAAATTGAATTGACCAGTTAGACGAAAAAATTGGTAAATCAGAACTCCAACCAATTCAATTTATTCTTAGGACTATTTTTGCTTTAGAATTGGCAAGAACCAGTTAAAATCGATTCAATTGAACTGCTTTAATAAAAATTCTAAAATTAATGAAGTGGGGTCCAAATCGAAGTCCACCTTGTTATTGCATGCTCCTTTTGACATTGAGCTATATTGTTCATTTTTATTTTATATGCTAATTATTAATTATATACTAAAAATATACAATAATTTTATTAGATATTATTTTAATTTTACACTTATGTTTAAATTAATTATATTTTTATTATGCATACTTATTAATATAAATATAAATATAAATTTTATTAAACATGTATAAATTACAATATAATTATTTTTGTTATGATGGTATGATATTTATTAATATTATTTTTTTAATAAATACATATAATATATAACAAATATAATAAATATAAACTAATTAGTTAGTTATTAAAATTAAAAAAATTTTATTATCAAAAATACTAAAATTGTATATAATTATTTAATAATAACAGAATTATAATTTATTGAATATAATTTGTTAAGACTTGATTGTTCTTAAAATATTAGTGAATGTGTATTTCAAACTTTAATTTTAATATTTTTTATTTTTTTATTTTTTATTTTTTATTTACTGGAGTTTGAGTCAAAGGATTCAACCAGTGATATATTATTTGAACCACTGAACCAGTGAACCAGTAACCTGACTAGTTCGATCACTAGTTCGTTTTTGACAACTATACTTTCGACCTTCCCTAGGACTACAATTATCTCAAAATTTTCTAAGTCCTCCCTCGATATGCATCCAACCTTGTATCGATAATAACTCGATCACCTAATTAGCATTTCCTTCAATCATAAGTGAAAAGTCTTCAGTCGATCTTTGCACGAACTTCATCTCTTCGACAGCTACTCATATTTTTTGGGTAACAAGATGCCCTCATGATCACCAACTTGTCAAGATAAACAAAAACATTTCGTTCGATCATGTTCACATTTCCAAAAAAAGATAGATATTTTATTAAATACAACTACAAAAAATTTGCTGATTGCTATCGGATTTACTGGTGGAATTTATCAAAAAATTTGACAATAATAATATTACCGTTGAGTTTAGTGTCAGACAAAATGATGAGATGGTTTAAACCTCGTCAGTCGGTAATAAATTACCATTGTATTTTTGGCATCCACAATTAATTACCATCCAAAAGTTTTGAGAAAAACAAGTTACAGGAGGCCAATTGTATTAATAATTACTGTTGAAAAAATCTAACGGTAAAGTTGGCACCATTTCAAAACTTTTGGCACCCTTATTATCGTCAGGTAATTCTCCCAAAAAATTTGATGGTAAATTAATTTAATAATTATTTAAAAACATATATTTGATGCTTACCGTCAGATTTATTCTAAGATAAATCTGACGGAAGTAAAAAATTTGTATTTTTTTTGCACATTACCAAAATTAATATTCAAATACAAAATAATAAAAATTGAATCTTTTTTATTAAAATAATAAACTAGAACATGAAATAACCAATGCAAAAACAAAATAAAGTAATGTCTATCAGATAAAAGAGAATAATGTCGAACTAGACAAAACAAAATCGTAATGTCTATGGTCCTGATAATCGTCATTGTCGTCATCCTTTTGGTTGTCCCCCTCATCTTGCGGCGCGTGCTAGTGCTAGTGCGAATGATGAGGAACCCCCACTAGCAGCAATGCTGCCACCTGTACACATATGGTCATAGTAAACCACCATCTACTACTGCATCCACCAGATTTGCTCCAGCTTCTACCTCAGGGACTCCTTCTCTGCATCCCGAGCATCTCTCTCTTATATGTGTGTAAGGAGCTCATTGTACCTACCTAATCTCTGAAAACACTTAACACACATATCAAGGCATCGAATGGTAATGAGAGTGGATTAAAATTAGCTAAATTAAGACCAAAAAAATATGTTTTCAATCATAGCACATAATCAGGAAGAAAAATGTAAAACATGCGAATTCAATGAATAAGTGTAAGATTAGTGGATAAAATCCACTCAATTAAGTACAAGATGTACCACAAAATAGTGGTGCATCACTGCCCTTAGCTTGATACAGCTGCTGACCTTGATCTTGTAGCTTTAAGTCAGGCTATGGATCTACTCATGCAAATCTACGTCTTGAAAATCTACAAGGCTGGTGGCCGAGGCGGAGAAAGCATCGGAGGTTGCTAGTAAAGAACAACCCCACTCTATAGAAACGGTTCTTCTACGACTCAGATGCAGTATGATGCCACACTGCATCAGGATCGACTACGGAGACACTCGACGCATTGCCATTCTGTCCACTCTGCTGAGATTACCGGGTCACGAACTCGAAGTTCTAGGTGTATAAATCCAAATACGACATGTGATTGTTAAGACAACTAGAGTCATCATTATTTGGAATTGATTGTATGTTATGAAATTAATTAAGATGATTGCTCACATAAAAATTCGCAGGCCACTGATCAGAAAATCTTTTCTTATTCTCCTTCAACATGTGAATTTACTTGAAGACCTCCACCACAATAATTTGATGGTCTAATGAATTTTATCTGCAGACATTGGACAAACATGTTAAAAGAAGTGACAATTAATTAAAGAATCAAAGATAAAATTAACTTTAACATATTAAAAACAAGTTACACTATTTTGTCCATTTTTTCACAATAATGACAAAACTCCTTGTGTACTTCGATGCCCTAAGCCGGTGCCCTATTGACCTTAGTCGTGGCCTACCGACGCTTGAATCCTTATCCATCTCCCAATACACATAGAGCTCCTTCCTAATGTCGGACCAAAGCCACTAAGTAAGGTTCTCCCTCCTCACATGCACGTCTTCAAACATCTGCTGAAGACGTTTAGCTATGCGTTGGTGAAAAATCTTCCTTATCATCTCGTCGTGAACCTTCTTCCATGTGAATTTTTCCTAAAAAAGAAACAATTGGAATTAATTTATCAATGTTAAATATATAAATTAAGCAAAAGATAAAGCTAAGATTCTACAATAAAAAGTAATTTTACCATCCATTTTTAAAATTATCGCTCTCTAGTCTTAGGAGAACCTTCTTGAAGTTTGGCCATGACTGATCGGACAACAATTTGATTACATTTGTACACTTTTGTATACAAGCATTATTATTCTGTTGAAACCTATTAAGGAAGAATTTAAAATTAGTAAGAACATATATTTAAAAAGTTTCTATATAATTTTCATTTAAACTAATTAGAAAAGTGCTTACCTAGTCATATCATCAAGATAAATCATGAGTTTAGTGCTTTGTTGTGTTGGGCTATTTAGTTGGGATCCATGCGAGGAATTAAACACAACAGAGCTTGTCACGAGAAGTGGCGTGAATGTAGTGGCCTACTAAGGGTTAGAGGCAATGACCGACCTAAAAAATTTTTGTAGTAATAATAAAAATAATACAAAAAATAATAAAATAATTAACATGAATATATGTAGATATTTATAATTCAAATTATATTAATAAAATTTTTAGTAATTTAATTAACACGTCAAAAGTATATTAATTTAAAAATAATTTCTTGTTTCAAAGTTTAGTAATGTTGCATAATATGTTTGTTATCAATACTAGTATTTTGTTAAACACTCTGTACCCATCAAATCACATTTTATTAATTTTTTATATAATACAAAAAAAGAATTATAGTAGGACAATAGTAAAAAAGTTATTAAATATATAATTCAAATAGACCAACTTTTATTTTTTACTATAATATCGTGTGAGAGACAAAAAAAAAGTAAAAATACAAAAGTTTAAATAAATAATTATAATTCTTTTTATATATGATTATAAAGATCTCTTTTTCTATTAAATAACTATTCCATAACATTCTGCTATTTGATTGCAAAATTGACACATTATAATATTTATGGAAAAAAATTTTCTTTAAAAACAATTATTATATGTAAAATTAAAACTAAATTAAATGAAATAATAATAATCTTATTTATATTTGATAAGTTATAATTAGTTTTGGATAATTATCTAATTAGATTATATTTTTTGGTTTTGTTTTTTATTTGAGAAAATTTGATTTTTTTTTTCACTATCAATAAATTAAATTTGTATAATACAATAGTTTTTATTATTATATTAAGAGAAAAGCTTAGTATACAAGCGATTAGGGCTTTTAACTATTACAAGTTCATTAACGCCTAATCCACTAAGACGCGCTGCAACTCCTACGTTACTTACACGCGCTATACAAAGATCCCACGTTTGTATAACTACCAAATTTAAAAGATTTGTTTCCTTCTTTGTTTTCTTTCTTTTCAAATTTCATCGTTCTTCTTCTCGCGCGTCTTCCCCTGGTTTTTCGATCGTTCTTTTCCTCTCCTTTCTCATTGGTTTGTTCTTCGTCATTGACGTTAGTTTTTCTCTCTGTAACTCCAGCTTCGTTTTGACATGGTGTATTTATAGTTTTTGACATGGTATATTCTGCAACCTCTCTGTTGTTGATGACCAGTTTGTTTCGAAGGTTGGAATGACCTTTACCACCCTTGAAGATGCTGGAAAATTTTACAGGAACTATACCAAGGTTGCAGGTTTTTCTACAAGAGTTCGGAGCACAAATAGAAAGGAAAACGAGATTAAGAATCAATTGATTACATGTAGCAGAGAGGGAAAATGAAACTCTCATAACAAAGTCTCATTTGATAGGAATTGGAATGATTTTCTGCTAAACTTTGGTCTTGTGGACAACAAGTGGCTTTCATGTAGTGTTGGGTTAAAATCTGCAGCAGAGGTGTAAATTTAATTTTTTATCAGGTGTATTTATAGTCTGTGTTTGGGTGTATTATGCAGATTTCTATGCAGACCGTCATATATGGGTTTCAATTTATCTGATCACCACTTCATATTATAGTACCTGTAAATCAGACATTTTGAATACACCAGAGAGAGTTTAATTAATTTTGGTCTTGTGGACAACAAGTGGCTTTCAGGTAGTGTTGGGTTAAAATCTGCAGCAGGGGTGTAAATTTAATTTTTTATCGGGTGTATTTATAGTCTGTGTTTGGGTGTATTATGTAGATCTCTATGCAGACCGTCATATATGGGTTTCAATCTATCTGGATCACCACTTCATATTATAGTACTTGTAAATCAGACATTTTGAATACACCAGAGAGAGTTTAATTAATTTTGGTCTTGTGCACAACAAGTGGCTTTCAGGTAGTGTTGGGTTAAAATCTGCAGCAGAGGTGTAAATTTAATTCTTTATCGGGTGTATTTATAATCTGTGTTTGGGTGTATTATGCAGATCTCTATGCAGACCGTCATATATGGGTTTCAATCTATTTGGATCACCACTTCATATTATAGTACCTGTAAATTAGAAATTTTGAATACACCAGAGAGAGTTTAATTAATTTTGGTCTTGTGGACAACAAGTGGCTTTCAGGTAGTGTTGGGTTAAAATCTGTAGCAGGGGTATAAATTTAATTTTTTATCGGGTGTATTTATAGTCTGTGTTTGGGTGTATTATGCAGATCTCTATGCAGACCGTCATATATGGGTTCCAATCTATCTGGATCACCACTTCATATTATAGTACCTGTGAATCAGACATTTTGAATACACCAGAGAGAGTTTAATTAATTTTGGTCTTGTGGACAACAAGTGGCTTTCAGGTAGTGTTGGGTTAAAATCTGCAACAGAGGTGTAAATTTAATTTTTTATCGGGTGTATTTATAGTCTGTGTTTGGGTGTATTATGCAGATCTCTATGCAGACCGTCATATATGGGTTCCAATCTATCTGGATCACCACTTCATATTATAGTACCTGTAAATCAGACATTTTGAATACACTAAAGAGAGTTTAATTAATTTTGGTCTTGTGGACAACAAGTAGCTTTCAGGTAGTGTTGGGTTAAAATCTGCAGCAGAGGTGTAAATTTAATTTTTTATCGGGTGTATTTATAGTCTGCGTTTGGGTGTATTATGCAGATCTCTATGTAGACCGTCATATATGGGTTCCAATCTATCTGGATCACCACTTCATATTATAGTACCTGTAAATCAGACATTTTGAATACACCATAGAGAGTTTAATTAATTTTGGTCTTGTGGACAACAAGTGGCTTTCAGGTAGTGTTGGGTTAAAATCTGCAGCAGGGGTGTAAATTTAATTTTTTATCGGGTGTATTTATAGTCTGTGTTTGGGTGTATTATGCAGATCTCTATGCAGACCGTCATATATGAGTTCCAATCTATCTGGATCACCACTTCATATTATAGTACCTGTAAATCAGACATTTTGAATACACCAGAGAGAGTTTAATTAATTTTGGTCTTGTGGACAACAAGTGGCTTTCAGGTAGTGTTGGGTTAAAATCTGCAGCAGAGGTGTAAATTTAATTTTTTATCAGGTGTATTTATAGTCTGTGTTTGGGTGTATTATGCAGATCTCTATGCAGACCGTCATATATGGGTTCCAATCTATCTGGATCACCACTTCATATTATAGTACCTGTAAATCAGACATTTTGAATACACCAGAGAGAGTTTAATTATGAAAAAAAAAATTTACTTATAATTGGATCAAATATATTTACACCATGTGTTCAATTTCTTAGAACAAGAAGATCAATAAAACCTAGAAGAACATAGAAGAACAGTAAAACATAGTTCTTCGATTTCGAAATTAGAAACAGAAATGTGGAAAATGTACAAGATGAGTAAAACAATAACGTACCTTGAACAATATTTTGTTGATGGTTTCTGCTATTATTCGCGACGAGTTCAAATGTCTCTTTAGTTTGGAATGTTGCTCGAAACTTGAGGATTTGTGTTATCTTTGAAGGAGAAGAGGAAGAGTGAGCCATAAGGAGCAGTTTTTTCGAAGCGTAATCGTTCGAGTGACGCGCGTGAAATTGTCGCTCCATTTAAAGGGAGGGAGTGCGCGTGGATTAAACCTGAGTTGGGCCAACTTGTAAAGATTGTATGCGTTATTTGCTTGTATGTGTAGCGGGGCCCTTATATTAATATTTAATAATATAAATTTTATCACACATAATAAAATTTCTTTAAATATGAGTGCAATAAATCAATATTATGGGGACATTATGTACATACACATATATTTATTTTGTTTTTTTTTTTTTTCCAAAATCGAATGGGGGCAGATGCCCCTACACTACTTTAGTTCCAGGTGCAAGACCCACATAATTAGCATTAGGAATCATGATGAAAGGTTGATGCTATGCAGTCTATGCCTGTGACGTCTCAAGCGTTGCAAAAATAGAAGGTGATTGAGTAGTCTCTGGGGTGGTAGTCACCCTCCTTCTATCCAGCCCACAATTTTGATTCTCAGCATCTCTGCCTGTCATGTCTATTTGAAACGAAAATGAAAATAGTAAAAACAATTTATTATATTGTAAACAAAAATTGTTGTGCCACAAACAACTTAGAATTCGACCAAGACCACAATTTATTAAATAGGATTAATTATTTTGTTAATTATTATAGTTTTTATCAAGTTTGCGATTAAGTTTTTATACTTTTTTTTCTTTTAAATAGTTTTCTACATTGCTTCTAAGCCATTAGCTAGGTTTCTATACTTTTTTTTTCTTTCAAATAGTTTCTTCCTAATTTAAAAAATGTTAGACTTAACTGAATATTTTTTTGCAAATTAAATGTATTCATAATTAAAAATCTAATTAAATTTTTGACCGCATATATTTTAAAAGAAATATTCTATTAGTTTTAACATTTTTTACATGAAAAAAATCTAATTATAAAATTTAAAACAGTGTAAAAAATTTAATTAAAAAAATTATAAAAATCTAATTAAAATTTTGGTTAAACTATAAAAACTAACAAAATAATTAAACCTATTAAATATTTGTTAAAAATTTTGATAGAATTTTGCCTATAAATAGATACCACCACCAAACATAATTTTCAACTATTACAAGCTAAACAAATTCAACAACATGAACATCAATCAATTCGTATCTTTAAAATATTTTTACGAAAATTTGGTAAGATCTTTCGCCTCCAGGAAACAGAATTTTTATTTTTTGCAAAGTAAACAATTATAAGTATAAATAAAAACAAAGAATCATTAAAGCAAATAAACATTAAATTCTAATCGTTCTAAAATCCTCCTCTTATTATTCCATAATTTTTTAGTAAATAAAGATTTCGAGAAGACATCACTAAATAATTTTTTTCACATTTTTATCCTAAAATTATCTCTTAAAAAAAAATTAAATCTGACTTAAATTTTACATTTTAAGATAAAATACCAACTCAATACTTGCACGAAAGACCCGCAAAAACTAACAGCACCAACAACTTACGAATACAAACAATCTATTTAATATACTAAAATTGGGTTTTCCCCCAACTAATGAAGGTAAGGTGTCGATCCCTCGTGACTCTGTTTTTCCTCCAAAATAAACTTTTCTAATCTCTATTCTAAATTATTTTATAAAAAATATCTTTATTATAATTAATATTTAATGAATAATACATAATTATACTAATTTAGAAACATATCTTTATTATAATTATATCAAATCAATATTTAATGCATTATTAAACTACTTATCAATTATCAATTAAAAATACTTTTTAATCATTTTAATAATAATAATAATAGTAATAATAATAATAATAATAATAATAATAATAATAATAAAATATGATAATAATGATAATTACCCGTGAAATCATTTATTGAAAAAAATATAACATAAAAAAAATTATTTATTTAAAATATTATTTATTATATATAATTCATAAAAAAATATATTTCACTTTTATTACTGATTAGAAGATAACTTATTTATATTTTGATTAATTTTATTTATTTATTTATTTATTTATTTATTTATTATTATTATTATTATTATTATTATTATATTTAATTTACAGAAAGATAAATTAATAATTATATTATTATTTATCAATATATTAATAATGATAATGATTACATAAAAATTATTTATTTTTAATATTTTTATATTATTTATTTTTTATATATTTTGATATATTTATAAATATTTTTTATTATTTTTATATGCTATATATTTATCTCTACTATTTAAATTTTCTGGATCTATCACTACTTTTAAGCGTGTTTCTTAATTTATTTTTATAATTGATTGAATACAATTTAATTTATTATAGTAACTAATTGATTTGATTATATATTTAAATATCACACGATTTATTATAATTCATATCAATCAAATAATTATAATTTATTATATCAATTATTTTAATTCATTAATTTATAAGGTACATAATAGCATAGATGATTTGTTATTTATAATGATTAAATATAATAAATACAGATTAATTTAGTTAAAAAAATCATTGTCTCATATGTTTTTCTATTTATTTTTTTAATTTATTAAATCCAATCAATTATAATAAATTAATTATATCAACTAATTAATTTAATCAATTATTTCCTAATTTATTTTTTTGAATTCAATAAAACAAATAAAATCAATTATACTAATTATTTGTATCAACTAACTGATTTGATTAATTCTTAAAAATATTTTTATTTAATTTATTTTATTTATTTAAATACATGAATTATAACTGATTAGTTATTTAATTTTATTACGATAAATATCAAATTCTATTCCGAATATAAAAATATAAAATTTTATTCCTTCTATTTTTATTTTACCACTATAAAAGATCATATATGCTAGAAGAAAATATCATTCATTTACCAATTACTCTTTTATTAGGTAGCTTTTACAACAATTCTTTTTCTTCCTATGAGGCGTTGTCGCAAGAAGTCAACTATCGTGGACACAGATCGCCACACACTCTTCAACTCCCGTGCTCATCATTCAGAGCAATATATGATATGTTATCCATGAAGTATTTATAGACCATGGTGTTATCATGTATGTATAAATAAAAAAAAATTCCGTAATTAAGTTTAAGTCATTTATCTGTTTGTGTGGTATATTATAGTGTGAAATTACTCTCAATTTGTGTTGTGCAATGATATTATGGTTTAATTTAAACTTTTGTTTTAGAACTGTGTTATGATTTTATCTCATCATTTTCTCTTAGATATCAAGTTGATGTATTTTTATTTATTATTATTGAAATGGATGTGATATAAAATTTATAAAAAAAATAAAACTCACACTTAATTTATTTTATTGTAGTCTTTTATCTCTTCTATTTCTTTTTATTTTCTTCTTAGTCATTTTATTTTTTTAAATATCATATAATTTATTATAATTTATACCAATTAATTAATTATAATTCATTATATCAGTTAGTTTAATTCATTAATTTATAATATGCATGATAAAATAGATTATTTGTTACTTATACGTTTATTCTTCTAAAATCTAAATCTGAATAATTATATTTTTAGTTTTAGTTATGAACAAAATATTATTAATAATAAATGATAATTAACCACTCATACTTTTAATCAAAGTGTTTGGATGATTTTTATATTTATTAATATTAATTGTTGATTATTTTCGTCAATAAATTGTATTATAATTTTATGTTAGTTCATAATTAATTAATGATTATTATTCATGAAGTTATGTTATTCTAAATTTTATATTTTACAAATATTTTATTTAAATATATTTTAAACATAAAAATGTATTATTTTTAATAATATCATACTTTTACTTTTTTTTAATTCTAAATGAATATTTTATCAAATACTAATTAAAGCCATCCTTCCTTTTGCTTTTACTAATTTATTATCTAACTATTATATAAAATTAAAATCGTATTAATGAATTTGAAATTAAAGTTAATTTGACTTTTTATTTAGAGTATTTTTCCATTTTTTTAGTCTAATCAACCAAAACTATTCAATTATAAATAGTCATTTCTATCTTATTTTATATTATTAACTAATTAAAATTACTAAAATTTAATAATACAATTCTATTTTATATTTTTATATTTAGTTCAATCCATCTAAGTTATATAATAATCATTTTAATTTTAATATTTTATAATATAATACTACATACATTAATAGTAAAATAACATAGTAAATTTTCATGTTTTAATATTAAATATAAAATTAATATGTACAAAAATTTTTAAGCTTTTAAATAAATACAAATCATTGTAAATAATACTTATTTATGTCATAAACAAAGAAATACAGAATCTTAAGTTTAGCATATAAAAATTTAGGAACATGTTATATGTACAAATGTAATTGCATAGTATTATTTTTTTTAATGGTGTATACCAACAACTCTAATTTTATTTCATGGTCAAATCTACTTAATATACTAAAACTGGGTTTTCTCCCAACTAATGAAAGTGAGGTGTCACTTTCTCGTGAACCCATTTTCCCTCCAAAATAAATGCATTTAATGAATAATACATAATTATACTAATTTAGGAAAATATCTTTATTATAATTATATAAAATCAATATTTAATGCATTATTAAATTACTTATCAATTATTAATCAAAAATATTTTTAATTATTTTAATAAATAATGCATAATTATACTAATTTAGAAAAATATCTTTATTATAATTATATAAAATCAATATTTAAGGCATTATTAAACTAATTATCAATCGAAAATATTTTTAAACATTTAATTATATTTATTTAAATTAGTGGCAAGTTGTTAACCTATTTATATTGATAATAATAATAATTTTATTAAGATAAATATCAAATTCTATTCCTAATACAAAAATATAAAATTTAATTCCTTTCATTTTTATTTTGCCACTATAAAAGACCATGTATGCTAGAAGAAAATATCATTTGCTTACCAATTACTCTTTCATTTGATAGCTTTTATAACAATTCTTTTTCTTCCTATGAGGCGTCGTTGCAAGCAGGCAACTATTGTGGATACAAACTACCATGCTCTCTAACTTTCGTGCTCATCATTTGAAGCTATATAAGATATGTTATCTATAAAGTATTTATAGACCATGGTGTTATCATGTATGCATAAATAAAAAATATTTCGTATTTAAATTTAAGTCATTTACCTGTTTGTGGTATATTGTAGTGTGAAATTACTTTTAATATGTGTTGTGTAATGATATTATGTTTTAATTTAAGCTTTTATTTTAGAACTGTATTATAATTTTATCTCATCATTTTTTCTTAGATATTGTAAAACCCGGTTAATTAACGGCTAATTAACCCATAAATGGGAATTTATTCTAGAAAGCCCAAAATATGATTTTTGTGGCTAAATATGATAGAGGAGATTGAGACGAGAATTTTGGTACCAATTTTATAGAATTCGGACCAAGATTGGACCGAACGGGCCAAACCGGGCCAACTAGACCCAAAGTGGGCCCTTGGCCCAACATAACTAAACCAAAACCCTAGTTTTCAGCATTCTCTCTCCTCACTAAACACACTCACATGCTGAAAATGGAGGCAATGGAGGGAAGAACACTCTCTCAAGTTCTTTCTCTCACTTGATCTTCAAACCACCATAACTTTTGATCTAGAGCTCTGATTTCTGCACCGTTTGCGGCCACGCGTTCACCACAGAGAGCTCTACAAAATTCATACAATTAATCTTGAGGTAAGCCATGTTTTGCTCTTCGAAATTCCAGCCTTGTTTTCGAGTTTTATGAGCAAAAATGTTGAGATTTTGGGCTCTTTGATGTTATAGGATCCAACTCTCTTGAAGGAGAAGGTTAATCTTGTCTCCTTGGACCTTGGGTGTGGTAAGATTCTCAACTCTAGTGTAATTTTATTGTTCTATGATATTTGGGTATTGAGATGTTGTGTATGGGTATGATGATTGTGGCTTAGGTTGTGTATATGTGAATCTTGGAGCTTGATTGGTGATTTTGAAAAGCTTGAAAAAGGGATTTGGTGGTGAAAAATCTGTTCTTGGAGGTATTGAGGCCTTGAGAGCTTGTGGATAAGTGGTTTGGAAGTGCTCCGGTTGAGCTTGGGAAAATCGGCTAAGGTATGGTTTCGGTTTCCCGTACCTAATATGTAATGTGGTAGGAAATACTTAGGCTAGAGGCCCTAAGATAGGCATTGAATGGTTGATGTTGTTGAATGATTGAGATATATGATGTGGTCATATATGTGATGATGATTATTGATGCCTTGGTGGTATGATGTATGAGAAATATGCATGTTGTGACATATGCTTGATGATTGGTTATGGTTGAATTGTGGGTTGAACCATGTTGATGGTGAGTATGATATTGATTGTGTACAATGATGATTTATTGGAATTGGTGTTGTTGAGAATTGGCATGAGGAAGAGTATATGATATGTCAATATGTTTGAGTTTGAGCCACTTGGGTGAAGTGGGTTAAAATGATGAGATAGTGATTTTATAAATTGTGGTAATGTGTCAATGTGTGAGTTGAGGATGCTTGATGTTGAATTTGATATATATTGATTGATTTCAAAGAAAAGGGATGAAATTGGCATGTTTTGATTGGTTTTGAAAATAGTTGAAAATGGCCTGTTTGAAAATGGCACTTTGTGGTTTTTATGAAAAACATGGTTTTTGGGCATACTTTGACGGGACATAACTTGGACTACGGATCTCTGTTTTGTGCCAAATCTATTTAGAAATGAAATTGGATCCGGGATGTCCCTGCCGTTCGAAAAACAGGTGAAAAATGATTTAAAATGAGGATGTTATGTCCGTTTGAAGATTGGGGTTTAAATCTGTGAATTCTGCAGCTTTTAACTTAGAAAATTTTTAGCAGAATGACCCCTCGCGCTTGGCGCGTACGCGCCGTTCTTCCAGAAAATGCCATCCACGCGTGCGCATGATGTGCGCGGGCACGCCGATTGTGCTGCACCTAATGCCCAGCCATTTTCCAGAGAGTTGTGCGAAAACTGTGCCAGCTTTGTGCCTGAGGCACGAGAGTACCCACGTGTACGCATGGTTGACGCGTGCGCGTCGTTTGGCTATTTTCCAATCCACGCGTTAGCGTGCATGACGCTTACGCGTCGATGAGTTTTTGAGGCCATCCACGCGTGCGCGTGGAGTGCGCGTACGCGTGGCCCTGTTTTCATCCCAAAGTTGATTTTTGAGTTTTAAAAGCCAAATTTCATACTTCTAAGCCTCCGATCTCACCACTTATATCTTAAATCATTATGATATGTCTAGCTATGAGAAGAAAGGCTAGTGAATGTGGTAACTTGCGAGTGAAGCAAGGGGAAAATGAATGATCAATGAGGATCAAGCATGATTATGTGAGATGCAGAGGATGGTGGTGGAAGTGCTTGTTATGCCATAGGCGAAAGGCTGTAATTGTTAATGAAACGGCTGGTTATGGATTTAACTGTGAGCCGGATGGCTGGATTATTGCCGTGTTACGGTGGAGCCATGATTATGGCTATGTATAAATGCATATATATGCTGTTGAATGAATTGTGAATGTTGCACTTCCATTATCGGAGATGAGAGTTTTCCTGGGAGAAAGTAGTGGCTAGCCACCATGTGCTCCAGGTTGAGACTTGAAGCTCTTTTGACCCTATGTCGTCAGGGTGGCCGGGCACTGTGAAATTCCCGGATGAGCTCACCCCCAAAAAATATTCACCAGTGATGGTGATGGATAAATATTCACCAGTGAGGGTGATGGATATGGATCATGATTATGATCAAGTTATAATGAGCATGACTCAAGTTGGGGAGACACGACAGAGGGACAGTCCAATGGTTAACTGCCAGGACTTGTCGGGTTGGCTCTATAACCGACAGATGATATCATCAGCCACTAGGGACAGGCATTCATCATATGCATACTATATGAATTGTTTGGGATTGCCTATTTGACTGCATATTACTTGCTAATTGTCTAAATGCCTTACTTGTTCCTAATTGTATATTTCTTGCTTGATATAACTGTGTTTGCTACATTATACTCCTGCTGGTGGTTGGGAGGTCTGAAGGAATTGGAAAGGGAAGTATTAGTTAGACTGAAGAATCTTTAGTCAGATACCCTTATATGGTTTAGCTTGTTTATAAGCTTTGATATTATCTGGAGGAAGTTCTAGGATTGCCTTTGGCTTTCCTTCATTATTATGTATTATATATGTGGAAGCTGTTACCATGATGGGGACCTCTGGTTCTCACCCATGCAGATTTTGTGGTTTTCAGATGCAGGACGTGAGGTTTCCCGCTGAGGCATGCTGGAGACTTCTAGATTTGCGAAGATCCTTTGTTCTTGGGGCTATGTTTTGGTTTATATGTTTTGCTTAGATACTTTTATCTCCATTAAATAATACAAACTGTGATGACTCATCTTATGGGAGATTTTGGAGATTAGGTTTTATGTATTTGTGTCCCTTTGGGCTTCCTTTGGGGTTTTCCTTATTTTTATCATATGTATATATTGCTATGCTCGGACCGGTTATCTTCGTAGCCAGATCTTGAGTCTTAATATTCCTATTTTTGACACTCCTTTGTATATATATAATCTCGCGTTGGTTTATCCTTGCTCGTTACGTTATCGATCGGAGTGTTGCGCTTTAGAGTTGCGATTTTTGTTTACCCCTTTTTCTACAAAGGCTCCTAGTTATAATCAATCATTCATACTACTATACGTACTAAATTTTTGTTTTAGAGGTCGTAATACCTTGCCATCTCTGAATTATGACTTAAGCATAAGACTCTGTATGGTAGGGTGTTACATTATGGTATCAGAGCAGTTCGTTCCTGTAGAGCCTGAGGGATGGACTGACTATGCTTCTGTGCATTCTCTATATGTGTGTTATGTGCTATTAGTATATCTGCTTGATATAATTGGCATAAACGTTCATGAGCATGCATTTGGGACTTTGAAGCACTAGACTTCCGATATTGAGACTGATCAACTTAATATCGATTGTTTGGTGTGTATAGGAACCAGATGGCGCCTCGTCGACGCGGTAGAGGCCGTGGTAGAGGTCGTACGAATGCTCGTGCACCGGAGAATAACCCTAATGACCTGGTGAACTTTATGACTGCGTTGGAGAACATGGCTGCTGCTATGCAAGCCACTGTTGAGGCTCTTGGTCAACAGATGAACAACCATGGTAATGATGGAGGTGGAGTTCAGGGCCCGATGACATTGGCAAACTTTTTGAAGGTTAATCCACCTAAGTTCAAGGGAACTGCTTGTCCGACTGAGGCTGATACATGGTTTCAGGCTATAGAGCGAGCTCTGCAAGCACAAGTGGTACCTGAAGGGCAGCGTGTCGAGTTTGCTACCTATATGCTCACAGGTGAAGCGTCGCATTGGTGGCAAGGTATCCGACGTCTTCTGCAGCAGGGTGATGACTATATCACCTGGAATGTCTTCCAAGAGGAGTTCTATAAGAAGTACTTTCCGACTTCTGCTAGGACGGCTAAGGAACTTGAATTGTTATAGCTGAAGCAGGGTACTATGTCCATATCAGAGTATACTGGCAAGTTTGAGGAGCTGTTCAGGTTCTCTCGTATGTGCCAAGGGACTCCGGTGGAATATGAGGAATGGAAGTGTGTTAAGTATGAAGGAGGACTCCGGAGTGATATTTTCAGTTCAGTGGGACCAATGGAGATTAGGACCTTCTCCGAGTTAGTAAACAAGTGTAGGGTTGCTGAAGAGTGTGTGAAAAGGGCAACTGCTGAGAAAGGGAGTCACAAAGGATCATTTCTACAGAACCGAGGGAAGAGCTTTGCACCTAGAGGTCCGTCTTTCAAGAGGGGAAGCTCTTTCAAGAGGCCCAACAACAACAACTACCAAAGAAAAAGGTATGGGAAGCAGCCTCAGAATGATCAAGCTTGTACTAGGTGTGGAAGTCACCATCCGGGAGCACCATGCAAGGCCGGATGGGGTTTGTGCTACAATTGTGGAAAGGCCGAGCATAAAGCCGCAAATTGTCCTGAGAAGCAGAAACAAGGTGCTGGGAAAGCACAACAGACTGGTCGGGTGTTCACCACCTCAGCTATAGGTGCCGAGGGATCCGAGACACTTATTCGAGGTAACTGTGAAATGGTGGTTCAAACTTTAAATGCTTTATTTGATTCGGGAGCATCACATTCATTCATTGCATTTGAGAAAGCCCATGAGTTAGGACTGAAGATTGTAACTTTAGGTTATGATCTAAGAGTGTACAATGCTACCCATGAAGCCACGGTAACTAGGCTAGGATGCCCGGAAGTTTCCTTTAGGTTCAAGCAGCGTGATTTTATTCATAATTTAGTCTGCTTGCTGATGATCGGTCTTGATCTTATGTTGGGATTGGACTAGTTATCTAAGAAACATGTTCTGCTAGATTGTTCTACAAAGTCGGTGTACTTTATGCTGGAAGATACTGAAGGGCCAGTCGTGGTGAATAATTATTACTTGAATTCGATGATGGTGAACTGTTCCGGAACCGAATGTCAGGGTATCATGATGTTAACCGCGGGCGTTTCGGGTGATGATCAAAGGTTGGAACAGATTCCCGTTGTGTGTGAGTTTCCGGAAGTGTTTCCCGATGATATTGATGAGTTTCCACCTAACCGAGAGGTTGAGTTTGCTATTGAATTGGTGCCCGGGGCGGGAACCAATCTCAATTACTCCTTATAGGATGTCACCATTAGAGATGAACGAGTGGTGGACGAAATTGTGATAAAAGAGTTCCAAGCACTGTTAGAGAAGCTCACAACTCCGTTCAACTTAACCAGCAAGTGTACTGGGTCATCCAAGTAATACCTTACGTGAGTAAGGGTCGATCCCACAGAGATTGTTGGTATGAAGCAAGCTATGGTCACCTTCTAAATCTCAGTTAAGTGGATTCATAGGGTCAAATGTAATTAGATTAGATAAATAAAAATAAATAAAATAAAAAGGGATAGAAATACTTATGTAAATCAATAGTGGAAATTTCAGATAGGCGTGTGGAGATGCTAGAATCCTTTCGAATCTCTACTTTCTTATTGCTCTCATCCAATCCTTCTTACTCCTTTCCATGGCAAGCTGTATGTAGGGCATCACCATCATCAATGGCTACTTTTAATCCTCTCGGGAAAATGGTCCTATGCGCTGTCACTGCACGGCTAATCGTCTGGAGGCATCACCCTTGACAATGGCTACATCCCATCCTCTCAGTGAAAATGCTCCAAATGCTCTGTCACAGCACGGCTAATCATCTGTCAGTTCTCAATCAGGTTGGAGTAGAATCCATTGATTCTTTTGCGTTTGTCATCACGCCCAGCCTTCAGGAGTTTGAAGCTCGTCACAGTCATTCAATACCGGAATCCTACTCGGAATACCACAGACAAGGTTAGACTTTCCGGATTCCCATGAATGCTGCCATCTATCTAGCTTATACCACGAAGATTCTGTTGGGGAATCTAAGAGATATGCGCCCGGCCTAAAGTAGAACGGAAGTGGTTGTCAGTCACGCGCGTTCATAGGTGAGAATGATGATGAGTGTCACGGATCATCACATTCATCAAGTTGAAGTGCAACGTATATCTTGGAATAAGAATAAAAGAGAATTGAATAAAAAGTAATAGTAATTGTATTGAAACTTGAGGTACAGCAGAGCTCCACACCCTTAATCTATGGTGTGCAGAAACTCCACCGTTGAAAATACATAAGTGAAAGGTTCAGGCATGGCCGAATGGCCAGCCCCCTTGGTCTAAGGACTATGTGCCCCCAGATGTTCCTTAGATCTAAAGTGATCAAAAGATGACTAATACACTAGTAAAAAAGTCTTATTTATACTAAACTAGCTACTAGGGTTTACATGAGTAAGTAATTGATGCATAAATCCACTTCCAGGGCCCACTTGGTGTATGTTTGGGCTGAGCTTGATCTATCCATGAGCTGAGGCTTTTCTTGGAGTTGAACGCCGAGTTATAACATGTTTTGGGCGTTCAACTCCGGATCATGAGGTGTTTCTGGCGTTTAACTCCAGACAGCAGCATGTACTTGGCGTTCAACGCCAAGTTACATCATCAATTTCCGAATAAAGTATAGACTATTATATATTGCTGGAAAGCTCTGGACGTCTACTTTCCAACGCCGTTTAGAGCGCGCCATTTGGAGTTCTGTAGCTCCAGAAAATTCATTTCGAGTGAAGGGAGGTCAGATTCCAACAGCATCAGCAGTCCTTTTGTCAGCCTTTTTCAGAGTTTTGCTCAAGTCCCTCAATTTCTGCCAGAAATTACCTGAAATTATAGAAAAACACACAAACTCATAGTAAAGTCCAGAAATGTGAATTTAACATAAAAACTAATGAAAACATCTCTAAAAGTAGCTTGAACTTACTAAAAACTACCTAAAAACAATGCCAAAAAGCGTATAAATTATCCGCTCATCACAACACCAAACTTAAATTGTTGCTTGTCCCCAAGCAACTGAAAATCAAATAGGATAAAAAGAAGAGAATATACTATAAATTTCAAAATATCAATGAATATTAATTTCAATTAGATGAGTGAGACTTGTAGCTTTTTGCTTCTGAATAGTTTTGGCATCTCACTTTTTCCTTTGAAGTTTAGAATGATTGGCTTCTCTAGGAACTTAGAATTTTGGATAGTGTTATTGACTTTCCTAGTTAAGCATGTTGATTCTTGAACACAGCTACTTATGAGTCTTGGCCGTGGCCCCAAGCACTTTGTTGTCCAGTATTACCACCGGATACATAAATGCCACAGACACATGACTGGGTGAATCTTTTCAGATTGTGACTCAGCTTTGCTAGAGTCCCCAGTTAGTGGTATCCAGAGCTCTTAAGCACACTCTTTTTGCTTTGGATCACGACTTTAACCACTCAGTCTCAAGCTTTACACTTGGACCTTCATGACACAAACACATGGTTAGGGACAGCTTGATTTAGCCGCTTAGGCCTGGATTTTATTTCCTTGGGCCCTCCTATCCATTGATGCTCAAAGCTATGGATCCTTTTTACCCTTGCCTTTTGGTTTTAAGGGCTATTGGCTTTTTCTGCTTACTTTTTCTTTCTTTCTTTCTATTTTATTTTTTTCGCCACTTTTTTTTCGCAAGCTTTTGTTTTTCACTGCTTTTTCTTGCTTCAAGAATCAATTTCATGATTTTTCAGATCATCAATAACATTTCTCTTTGTTCATCATTCTTTCAAGAGCCAATAATTTTAACAACAAGATAAAAAATATGCACTGTTTAAGCATTCATTCAGAAAACAAAAAGTATTGTCACCACATCAATATAAATAAACTAAATTCAAGGATAAATTTGAAATTCATGTACTTCTTGTTCTTTTGAATTAAAAACATTTTTCATTTAAGAGAGGTGAAGGATTAATGGGATTATTCATAACTTTAAGACATAGTTACTGTTCCGAGGGTTACCTGAAACGTGTAGCTCGGTCGTCTTGGAGAGGCCCGAGGTGGGGGTCAGGGACCCGAGCTTGATATGTGGAGTGGTTGGTGGTTGTACCTGCAATGACACTCCGATGCTTAAGTTAGCATGGGTTCAAGCAGATATGTGTAGAATGTGGAATGTGTGCCATACCTGGGTGCTCCAGTGTATTTATAGTAGTTGGCCGTGATCTTCCCTGGATAAGATATTCTTATCTTATCTTATCTTTTGGGAGTTTTATCTCTATCTTTGTGGAACCGCCTTTCCTAGGCCTTTTCGGCCTTTAGGTTTTGGGCTGCGTTCCTTTTGATGGGCCTTCTTAGCTTTATTGTCCGAGGTCCGACCTCAGGCGTGGGCCTTGGGACGAGGTCGGACCTTTCATGGATTTTGCCGAGTTGGAGGAGCCCGGTCAGGGTATGAACAGTGCCCCTGCCCGAGTTCGTCCTTTTTGGGAGGTCGAGCTCGGGCATAGTAGTTTTTCAAAATTCAAAAATGGCCGTTCCTGCATTTATTGCATTTTACCGTTTCTCCTCGATTTCCGTTCGGGCTTTGTGAAGGCATTATTTATTTGCCCCTTTCGTCCTTTTCTTCGTTTATTCTGTTCCCTTCTTGTTTTCCGAGTTTTCGCCATCTCCTTTTTTTGAGCACCGCTTCCTTTTTCTTTTGTTCTTCTTCCCCGAATCTTTCCGCGTGTCTTTCCGGGGTTTCCTCTGCGCCGCCGTTCCGTTCTCCTTGCTTCGGAGCTCGTCGTCCTCGTTTCTTTCTTCCAGGTTTGTTCCCATCTCTCTTTTTTTGTGCACATATGCTTCTGTTTCTTTTGTGTGGCTCTTTGTTTGTTTCTTTTTCCCTATGCCTGGGTTGCCCCGAAAAGAGGCGCCGCCAGTTGTTTGTACATGGGGGGGGACTCTTTTTTGTTCTCTGGCATTTTGCTCCGGGTTGCTGTATTTTCTTCTAAAAGATCTTTGTTTCTTGCTTTGCTGAATGGGTTCTCGCTGTCTGCTTTTATGTGATTTTTGCTTGCTGTTGTATTCTTCTTTGTAGGCAAGAATTTTATGTCTCGAAAGGTTCTTCAAGCGATGTCGACCAAGATTCCAAGTGGTCTTGGTTGGGTAGATCCTGTTCCTCTAAGAGTCCCTTCTGTGGTAGATTCTGAGTATTTAGCTAGGTTTCGTAGGCAATGTAGCATATGTGAAGATAGAGAGTCTGAGAGGGATTATGGACTAGTAGCCCCGGATTCCGAGGAGAGAGTTTGCTTCCCGCCCTTAGATAGTTCCGAGAAGCTCTTCTTTTACGCTTATGATTGTTTTTTCTCTAAGCTGAGTGTCCGACTTCCTTTTACCGACCTGGAGTCCGAGGTGTTATGGTTTTGTAACCTTGCCCCTACGCAGCTCCATCCAAATTCTTGGGCATTTTTAAAGCTGTTTCAACTTTTTGTGTCAGTTTTTGGGCGTTGCTCCCTCTATTTCTCTTTTTTCCTACTTGTTTGTGTTGACGAAGCCAGGGTCAGGTGGAGGGAAGGTATCTTGGGTCTCTTTTAGGGCTAACCAGGGAAGAAAGTTTTGTACCCTGTATGATGAGTCCTTTCACGATTTTAAGAACTTTTATTTCAAGGTCCGGGCTACTGGAGACGTCCGACCTTTCTTTCTAGATGAGAGTGGGGAGCCTTCTTTTCCTCTTTGTTGGCAGGAGAATGTAGTGTCTGCTAAGTATACCTTTGAGAGTCTAGATGAGGTGGAGCAGGCTTTTGTGGGTGTGGTGAGCAGTTTATGGGGTCGGGCACCTCACTTGGACACGAAGAAAATGTTGGGAGATCCAAGCCTTCTCCGTTCCGAGTTAGGTAGTTCCCGACCTCTTCCGAGATTCATCTTTTTTAGTATTTTGGTTTTGCTTGTTTTTGGTGGAATTTCTGTTGTGGTAATCCTTTTCTTTATTTCTTGCAGAGATGTCTTCTCAGGCGGATTCCATGAAGTTCCTTCGTCGGACGAAGAAGTCTGTGGCTGCTCGGAATATCGAGGCCGGGGAGGCTTCTGCCCGATCTTCTCCGCAGAAGACTACTGTGGGTGTTCAGACTCGGTCGAAGACTATTCCGACTCCCCAGTTCCGAGCTATAAGTCAGGATCCTCCGACCTCTGGGCCTGCTACTTCTTCTCCTCCTCCGTCTTCGGGTCCTCCTCCCAAGAAGCAGAAGACCTCTCAAGAGCTTGCCGGTTTCAACGATAAGGACTTTGATGCTCTTGGTTGGGTTGAACAGCATATTCTCCCTCAGACCTTTATTTCTACTGATGATGTGTCTATGGAGCATCATTTTCAGTATATGGCGCGGAGCTGTGTCCGGATGGCTAGTCTTCATGCCGCTATTGCCCGGGAGTTCAAGAAATCCCCCCTTGGGGCGACCAGCTCCCGACTTGAGAAGGCTCAGTCCGAGTTTGATAGGATTAGTCAACTGAAGGCTGCCAGGATTACTGAGCTGGAGGCCTCTTTGGAGAAAGAGAAAACTAAAGCTACCGCGGCTGTGGCGGCAGCAAAGACATCTGAGGAGATGGCGAAGGCGGCGACGGAGAATTATACTCGGATATATGCCGAGCTTGTGGAGACAAAGGAGAAGTTGCGATCTGCTCAGGATGATTTTTACGAGCTAGAAGGTCATGTGGCCAAGGGTATGGATGCTATGTTTGAGAATTTGAAGGCTCAGGTCCGAGTTCTTGCTCCTGACCTGTATCTGAGCTTATTTAGTACGGATAACGTTGTTGTGGAGGGAAAGATTGTTCCTGCTCCCAACGAGGATGAGGTTCCGGTGTCCGACCCCAAAGTTCCGGTGGAGAACCCGACTTTACCTTTGGCCGGGGATGGATCTGGTGTGGAGGTTTCAAACCGGGATGACGTTGCTGTTGATGCAGTCCCGATATCTATGTTTCCTCCGCAGCCTTCTGTTGATGTGGAGTCTGGAAAGGACCTTGATCCTCTGTAATCTTTTTATTTTTGGTGTTTTGCCCGACCTGTGGGCTCTTTTGTTTTTGGATGGTTTCTGTGAACGCTTTGGACACCTTTTTGCTTATTAGCTACTTGTAGTAACTTTTTAGCTTATTTATGCGGTGTTTTTGTTCGCGTTTTGACTTTTTGTTCCGCTTTTATGCTTTTTAGTTGTTTTTGGATAACAACTTTTTAGCTAGCGCTTGGAACTTTTGCTGTACCCTTTCTTTTGATTTCGTTTTTTTTTTGTCGCTTGTACTTTTTAGTTGTATAGCAACTTTTTAGTAAGCGTTTTCGAAATCTTTGTTTTCGTTTTTTCGCTTGTACTTTTTAGTTGTATAGCAACTTTCTAGTAAGCGTTTTTGAAATCTTTGTTTTCGCCGTTTTAAGGCTTCTTTCTTTGGATCCGGGCTCTTTCTCGGGCCTCGGGCGTTTCGAGTACCTCCTTTTGTTGGGTCCGACCTTGTTGTTGGTCGGCCTTTTTAAGTTATTTTTGTAATCTCTTTTTATTGGCTTTTCTGAGCCTTTTCAGAGTTACTTTATAACTTCTCA
This sequence comes from Arachis hypogaea, assembly GCF_003086295.3. NCBI lineage: Eukaryota > Viridiplantae > Streptophyta > Magnoliopsida > Fabales > Fabaceae > Arachis > Arachis hypogaea. Next base: position 89,637,605 of record NC_092039.1, read on the forward strand.
CATTAATTTGAACCTCGTCGCTTTATCTTTGCCGACCTTGTGTGGTCTCTTGGCAAATGATTTTTTGCGTTTTGTCGAGCATAAATTAATGCGCCTTGGCGGGGTACTTTCTAGGATTTGTTTCATCATGAGGAAAAAAATAGAAAAATTTGATTAGTATTAAGAAAGAAAGAATATTTACAGAGTGTTTACCCTTGACTAGGTCGGGTGTCTTACTTAACCGGGTGTCTCATTAAAAAACCCTTGTAGGGAAAAAGAGTACACCTCGGGTTAAGTTTTTCTAGCTGTAGTACCGTCTTAGATTACAGGCGTGCCAGGCCCTGGGCAGCTCATTGCCTTCTAGGTTGGATACTTTGTAATAGCCTGTCCCTAAGACTTCTGTTACCTTGTAGGGCCCTTTCCAATTTGCGGCTAGCTTTCCTTCTCCCGACTTTTGTGTTCCGATGTCATTTCGGATTAGAATCAGGTCGTGAATGGAGAAGCTTCGCTTTATTACTTTCTGATTGTATCTGAGGGCCGTTCGCCGTTTTAAGGCTTCTTCTCGGATTCGGGCTCTTTCTCGGACCTCGGAGAGGAGGTCGAGTTCTTCCTTTTGTGCCTGCGGGTTGTCTTCTTCGTTGTAGAAGATGACTCTGGGTGACCCTTCATCTATTTCGATAGGAATCATTGCCTCCATCCCGTAAGCTAGTCGGAACGGTGATTCTCCCGTTGTAGAGTGTGGGGTTGTCCGATATGCCCATAGTACCTGGGGGAGCTCCTCGGCCCATGCCCCTTTGGCCTCTTGGAGTCTTCGTTTTAACCCTGCCAAGATGACTTTATTTGCAGCCTCTGCTTGTCCATTGGCTTGTGGGTGCTCGACTGAGGTGAATTGCTGTTTGATTTTTAGTTCGGCTACTAAGTTCTGAAGACTTGTGTCCGTGAACTGTGTTCCATTGTCCGTTGTGATGGAGTAGGGGACTCCGAACCTTGTGACAATGTTTTTGTATAGGAATTTGCGGCTTTTCTGAGCCGTGATGGTGGCTAAGGGTTCAGCTTCGATCCACTTTGTGAAGTAGTCGACCCCTACTATGAGGTATTTGACTTGCCCCGGTCCTTGGGGGAACGGGCCGAGTAGGTCAAGTCCCCATTTTGCGAAGGGCCATGGTGCGGTGATGCTGATAAGGTCTTCTGGTGGTGCCTTGTGGAAATTGGCGTGTTTTTGGCAGGGGGGGCATATTTTCACAAATTCCGTTGCATCTCTTTGCAAGGTCGGCCAGTAGAACCCGGCTCGGACTATTTTTTTGGATAATGCCCGAGCTCCGAGATGGTTCCCACACATACCTCCGTGGACTTCCTCGAGGACGCTCTTTGTTTCTGAGGTCGGAACGCATCTAAGGAGGGGGTTTGAGAATCCTCTTCTGTATAACACGTCGTGGATTAGTGTATAATTCTGGGCGTCCTTTGCAAGCCTTTTAGCTTCTTTTCTTTCGGCGGGGAGAGTTCCCGACTTCAGGTAGTTGAGTATGGGGGTCATCCATCCTTGCTGTTGGTTGGATATACTTAGCGTTTCCTCCTCTCTTAACACGGAGGGAGATTGTAAGGTTTCTTGGAGGAGACTTCTGTTGTTGCCTCCGGGCTTGGTGCTGGCGAGCTTTGAGAGGGCGTCTGCCCGGGCGTTTTGTTTCCGAGGTATGTGCTGGATTTGTATTTCTGAAAAGTGGCGTAATTGTGCCTGTGTTTGGTCCAGGTATTTTTTCATAGTTGGGTCTTTGGCCTGGTAGCTTCCATTTACTTGTGATGTGACGACCTGGGAGTCGCTGAAGATTGTGATTCTCTGGGCTCCGACCTCTTCGGCTAGCTTTAGACCTGCTAGTAGGGCCTCGTATTCGGCTTGGTTGTTCGAAGCCTGGAACTCGAATTTTAGGGATAGTTTTATCCGCGTTCCTTGTTCGCTTTCAAGTATAACCCCGGCTCCGCTTCCTGTTTTGTTTGAGGACCCGTCGACATACAGGTTCCATGAGAGTGGGGTTCCAGGGGTCTCCGTGTATTCTGCGATAAAGTCGGCTAGATACTGGGATTTTATGGCAGTCCGGGCTTCATAGTGGAGGTCGAACTCGGACAGTTCCACCGCCCATTGTAGTATTCGTCCTGCCAGGTCTGTTTTTTGCAGGATGTGTCTCATGGGTTGGTTTGTCCGGACTTTGATGGTGTGGGCTTGAAAGTAGGGACGGAGCCTCCGAGCTGTGAACACTAGGGCGTAGGCGAATTTTTCTATCTTCTGATAGTTTAATTCGGCCCCTTGTAGTGCTTTGCTTACAAAGTATATGGGGTGTTGTCCTTGGTCATTTTCTCGTATTAACGCTGAAGCGACTGCTCGGTTTCCAACCGAGAGGTATAGTACGAGTTCTTCTCCTTTTAAAGGTCGGGTTAGGATTGGTGGTTGCCCGAGGAACTCCTTGAATTCTTGGAAGGCTTTTTCGCACTCCGGGGTCCATGAGAAGGGTTTCCCTTTCTTTAGGAGCGAGTAGAGAGGTAGTGATTTTATTGCCGATCCTGCCAAGAATCTTGATAGGGCGGCTAGCCTTCCATTCAGTTGTTGTACTTCTTTGACACACGTCGGGCTCTTCATATTGAGTATTGCTTGGCATTTGTCCGGGTTTGCTTCAATGCCCCTTTGAGTCAGCATGAAGCCTAAGAACTTTCCGGCTTCTGCGGCGAAGGTGCATTTTGTCGGGTTAAGTCTCATGTTGTGTTTTCTGAGGGTGCCGAAGACACTGGTGAGGTCGGTCAGCAAGTTTCTGTCTTCTTGTGTCTTTACCAGCATGTCGTCGACGTACACCTCCAGCTGTAGTCCGATGTGCTCTGAGAACACTTTGTTCATTAGCCTCTGGTAGGTTGCCCCTGCGTTCTTCAGCCCGAAGGGCATTACTACGTAGCAGTAGTTTGCCCTTGGGGTTATGAACGAGGTCTTTTCTTGGTCGGGTCCGTACATCGGGATTTGATTGTATCCCAAGTATGCGTCCATGAAGGAGAGATATCTATAGCCTGAGGCTGCGTCTACTAAGGCGTCGATGTTTGGTAGTGGATATGGGTCTTTGGGGCAGGCTTTGTTGAGATCCGTGTAATCGACGCACATCCTCCATTTTCCGTTGGGCTTTTTTACCAGGACCACGTTTGCGAGCCATAGGGGGTATTTTACTTCCCGAATGAACCCTGCGTCTAGTAGTGCTTGTACTTTGTTCTTCTATTGCTTGCATGCGCTCAGGTCCGAGCTTCCGGCGTCTTTGTTGGACAGGTCTGGATCCCGGGTATACTGATAGCTTATGGCACATCAGGTCGGGGCTTATGCCTGGCATGTCGGAGGCTTTCCAGGCGAAGAGGTCGGAATTCTCCCTTAAGAGGGTTATGAGTTCCTCCTTTAGGCCTGCTTCGAGGCTTGCTCCTATGTTTGTTATTTTTTTTCAGGTGTGTTCCCGATCTGGACTTTGTCGGTTTCTCCCTCTGGTTGTGGCCGAAGGTCTTCTTGGGCTTGAACTCGTCCGAGTTCTATTGTGTTGACCTCTTTCCCTTTTAGGCTCAGGCTTTCGTTGTAGCATCGCCGTGCTAGTTTTTGGTCGCCTTTTAGGGTAGCGATTCCCTTTGCGGTAGGGAACTTCATACAGAGGTGTGGGGTCGAGACTATAGCTGCCAGTCTGTTTAGGGTTGGTCGCCCAATGAGGGCATTGTATGCTGAAGTGACGTCGACTATAATGTAGTCGATGCTTAATGTTTTAGATTGCTCGCCTCTTCCAAAGGTAGTGTGCAGCGAGACGTATCCTAAGGGATGGATTTGGGGTATCCCCTAGCCCAAATAGGTCGGTGGGATAGGCTTTTAGTTCTTTTTCTTCGAGTCCGAGCTTGTCGAAGGCCGTTTTGAACAGGATATCTGCTGAGCTTCCCTGGTCAACCAGAGTTCGATGTAAGTTGGCGTTTGCTAGGATGATGGTGATTACCATTGGATCGTCGTGCCCGGGTATTATCCCTTGAGCATCTTCTCGGGTAAATGAGATAGGAGGTAATTCGGGTAGGGGACTGTCTTCTCGGACATGATAGACTTCTTTGAGGTGTCTTTTTCGCGAGGATCTGGATGTTCCTCCGCCTGCAAAACCTCCATTTATCATGTGAACGTGCTTTTCAGGGGTTCGTGGGGTTTGTTCGGCCCGATTTTCGTTATCTCCCCGTCTTCTCTTCCTGGTCTCTTCTCCTTTCTCTGCTATGTATCTGTCGAGTTTTCCTTCTCTGGCTAGCTTTTCTATAACATTTTTTAGGTCGTAGCAGTCGTTAGCAGAATGACCGTAGAGCTTGTGGTATTCACAGTATTCGGACCGATCTCTCCCCGCTCTCTTGTGTTTTAGCGGTCGAGGTGGTGGGATCTTTTCGGTGTGGCATACTTCTCTGTAGATGTCTACCAAGGAGACTCGGAGGGGGGTGTAACTGTGGTATTTCCGTGGCTTGTCCGAGTTGGTTTCTTCTTTCTTTCTCTGTTCCCGATCTCGATCTCGGAGTGGGTAGGTTGATTCCTTCCTAGAAGAGTCTCTTAACTGGGAGGTTTCCTCCATGTTGATATATTTTTCTGCTCGCTCCTGCACCTCGTATAGGGAGGTCGGGTATCGTTTGGATAGGGATTGGCTAAACGGTCCCTCCTTTAGGCCGTTTGCTAGTCCCATGATGGCTGCTTCAGTGGGCAAGTGTTGTATGTCCAGGCAGGCTTTGTTGAATCGCTCCATGTACTCTCGGAGAGTTTCTTGGTTACCTTGTTTGATTCCGAGTAGACTGGGGGCATGTTTTGTCTTGTCCTTTTGAATAGAGAACCTTGTTAGGAATTTTTTGGTTAGGTCTTCGAAGCTGGTGATTGATCTTGGTGGCAGGTTGTCGAACCACTTCATGGCCGACTTGGTGAGAGTGGTGGGGAAGGCTTTGCATCGAATTGCGTCGGAGGCGTCGACCAGGTACATTCTGCTTCTGAAGTTGCTGAGGTGGTGACTCGGATCGGTGGTGCCGTCGTAGAGATCCATATCGGGTGGTTTGATGTTTCGCGGTACCTTCTCCTTCATGATCTCTTGTATGAAGGGATCATGGTTGCCTTCGGGAGTGGTGCCGCGTTCTGTCCTGTTTTTTAGGTTGGCCTCTATTTTCCGTAGTTTTTCTTCTAATTCTCTGCGCTTGCGAGCCTCCCTTCTCAGATCTTGTTCAGTTTCTCTCTGCTTCTTTATGTCCTCTTCGAGTTGTTTCAGTCGGTTTTGTTGTGCTCGGACTGCTTCTAGAATTTCCGAGCTCTTTTCATTCTCGGGATTTTGTGGATCTTTGTTTGGGAGTGATGTCTTTGGGCGACTCTGTTTGTTTCCTCCTGGAGTGCGTGGTGATAGAGGGCTGTCCGGTCGTTCTCCGGTGTCAACTTCATCCTCTTGTTCTGATGCAGCGTGGTCATTGTTGGAGGGGTCGTCCGCCATAGTAGAGGGATGACTTCCAGGTCCCCGGCAACGGCGCCAATGTTCCGAGGGTTACCTGAAACGTGTAGCTCGGTCGTCTTGGAGAGGCCCGAGGTGGGGGTCAGGGACCCGAGCTTGATATGTGGAGTGGTTGGTGGTTGTACCTGCAATGACACTCCGATGCTTAAGTTAGCATGGGTTCAAGCAGATATGTGTAGAATGTGGAATGTGTGCCATACCTGGGTGCTCCAGTGTATTTATAGTAGTTGGCCGTGATCTTCCCTGGATCAGATATTCTTATCTTATCTTATCTTTTGGGAGTTTTATCTCTATCTTTGTGGAACCGCCTTTCCTAGGCCTTTTCGGCCTTTAGGTTTTGGGCTGCGTTCCTTTTGATGGGCCTTCTTAGCTTTATTGCCCGAGGTCCGACCTCAGGCATGGGCCTTGGGACGAGGTCGGACCTTTCATGGATTTTGCCGAGTTGGAGGAGCCCGGTCAGGGTATGAACAGTTACTAACTACTAATGATCATGAAGTAGAGACATAAAACATAGATAAACACAACATAAAAACCGAAAAGCAGAAAGAAATAAGAACAAGGAATGAATCCACCTTAGTGGCGTCTTCTTCTTGAAGGACCAACAATGTCCTTAAGCTCTTCTATGTCCCTTCCTTGCCTTTGTTGCTCCTCCCTCATTGCTCTTTGATCTTCTCTTATTTCATGGAGAATGATGGAGTGCTCATGATGTTCCACCCTTAATTGTTCCACATTGTGGCTCAAATCTTCTAAGGAAGTGTTGAGTTGTTCCCAATAGTTGTTGGGAGGAAAGTGCATCCCTTGAGGCATCTCAGGAATTTCTTGATGATGAGCTTCCTCATGCATCTCTTGAGAACCGTGAAGGGTCTCTCTTGCTTGCTCCATCCTCTTCTTGGTGATGGGCTTATCCTCTTCAATGGAGATGTCTCCTTCTATGATAACTCCAGCTGAGTAACATAGATGGCAAATAAGGTGAGGAAAAGCTAGCCTTGCTGATGACAAGTCATCATATACCCATTTTTCAAGCTAATTTCACTTGCTTTGTTAGCATTTATGCACTTTCTTGCATCCTAAGTAAGTGATTTGGAGTGAAAATGCATAACTTCTCTAAATCAAGCAACCACCATGAAATTAATGTTAAATCATGAGGTTTAAGCTAATTTTAATTGAATTTTAATTGATTTATAAGCCTCTTGAATTTAGTGATACTTGGAGTGGTTGTTTTGGTTTATTATAGGTGAAGAAAAGAAAAGAAAAGGAAAAGCGTGGCCTAAGAAGTGTAGCCCAAGGAAAGGAAAGTGTGGTCAAAGCAAGAGGAAGTGTGCCGCATGCAAGGGGGAGGCAAACATTGCCCTCCACAAGGGCACACTGCCCTCTAGGAGGGCAACATAAGGGAACCAAACAAGGAAGGCAACTCTGCCCTGCCCACTACAAGGGCAGAGCACAAAAGTGTGCCTTGGAACCAAGAAGAAGAGAACCTTGCCCTGCCCTCCACAAGGGCAGTATCGGGCTCACCAAGGAAGAAAATCAAAGGAAAAATGTCACCCATGCATGCCACAAGAATCGAACACGGACCAAGGAAGAAGCAAGGAACTAAGGTTGAGTGCCGTGCCAAGAAACCAAGGAAATTAATTGAGCGTGTGTTCCAGCCGTGTTTCGAACACGGGACATCATTTTGGAAACACTGCCCTGCCCCCCGCGAGGGCAGGGCAGCATTTTGTTGGTGCACGGATCTGGCGCACCAAGGCTCAAATCTGGCAGCACCAGCACGCACCAAGCTCGATCCTGGCAGCACCAAATTTTCCTGCCCTGCCCTCCGCGAGGGCAGGGCAGTATCCTATGCACCAAGGCAATTTCTGGCGCACCAATTCTTGATTCTGGCGCACCAATTCTTGATTCTGGCAGCACCAACAGCGCACCAAGGCAATTTCTGGCACACCAACTTTTCCTGCCCTGCCCTTGGCGCGGGCAGGGCAGCATTCTGCGCACCAAGGCTGCACCACGCCGCACCAACAACGCACCAAACTCCAAATCCTGCCCTGCCCTCCGCAAGGGCAGGGCAGCCTCCTGGGAGCAACTTCTCATGGGCCGAAAATTCAAATTAAAACCCCATTTTAATTCATTTCTTCACCAAATCAAAAGCCCATCCAAATCCCAAAATCCAAGAATAGAAAGTGTATAAATAGAAGCTAGTTTGATGTAATTAGGACCTTTTTGACTTACCTTTGGCTTAGCTTTTGAATTTGGCACTTTCTTTGAGCTTTGAATTTCTTGTAATTGTTCTTGAGAGACTTGACCGAGAGTTCTGAGGATTAAGGGAGAATTGATTGATCTCCTTCCTCGTTTTTGCTCGGGCAATTCCACTCTTATTTTTCTGAGTTTTGGGTGTGTGAAATTGAGGAAATTCTGTCTCAATTCCCATCTAAAATCTCTTTAAATCCTTTTATGCACAATTGAATTTCATTTTCTGTTCCTCTACTGCTTCTTCTTAAATTTTCTGTCAATTGCTTTGATAACTCGGATCTGGGAAGGAAATTGAGTTTTAGGCTCTGCTACCTAAGCTCTTGAGTCCTGAGATCACAATTTACTTAGGTTCTTCTGTGAACCTCTGCTGCACTTTATTTCCTTTCTGTTTGAATTCTCATTGCTTCTGATTCAATTTCTGCTCTCTTAATTGCTGCAATTTACTTTCTCTTTGTTTAGATTCTGCAATCCCAGTCCTCAAATCCCTTTTATATTCAAGCAATTTACATTTCTTGTCATTTAAGTTACTGCAATTTACATTTCTTGCACTTTAAGTTTCAGTCATTTAATTTCTTGTTCTTTAAGATTCAGTCTATTTTACTTTCCTGTTCTTTGATTTACTGCAATTTCCCTTCTCCCTTTACATTTCAAGCAATTTAGCTTCTGTTAAATACAACCCACTCAACCAAAACTTGATTCGCTTGACTAAATCAACCACTAAACTAAAATTGCTCAATCCTTCAATCCCTGTGGGATCGACCTCACTCATGTGAGTTATTATTACTTGATGCGACCCGGTACACTTGCCGGTGAGTTTTGTGTTGGATCGTTTTCCACACATCAAGTTTTTGGCGCCATTGCCGGGGATTGAAATAGATTGACAATGATTAAGTGAAGTGGAGGTCTAGATTAAGCACTTTTTCTTTTCTGTATTTCTAATTCCTACTAACACACTAACTGTTTGAGAAATTGTCTCTATCAACTCACTAATAGTTTATTTTAACTAACTGCACTCGATTCTCAAGCGTGCTGCTGTTTGTCCCTCCTGTTTGTTCGCATACCACAGGAAATCAAGTTTCTACAAGCGAGGAGTATCATGACATGAAGCCACCACTCATTACACTCATCAAGAACAATTGTTCTTATGATGGAAATCCATCGGAGGATCCTCAACAGCACATATCTACTTTCCTGAGAACTTGTAATGCGGTCAAAACAGATGGTTCAGATCATGACACTTACAAGATCCTGTTATTCCCTTTCTCATTAAAGGGTGAAGCTGCATAATGGTTTGAAACTTTTCCTCAAGGAAGTATCACTAGTTGGGATGATTTGGTCACCAAATTTCTAGCCAAATTCACCTCATCCAGAGAGATCATCCAGCTGAAAGAGGAGGAACATCTATTCACACAAGGGGACGAAGAACCACTCTTCAAGGCCTGGGAAAGATACAAGAAAGCAACTGATAAAGTGGGCTTCCGAGCTTTCTATGAAGGATTGACCCCAGAAACAAGAAAAGCAGTGGACTACTTCTCAGATGGCCTACTCAAAGCAACAACAACTGCCCAAGGAATTGCAGACCTCAATGACAAAGGAGTCAACAACCAACATTCATTTGAGAAGCCACAGAATGCAATCTCAGAAAAATAAGTGATGAATAGTGAAGGGGTGAATGTGTTCAAGGACTTAAACAGACAAATGCGCCATCAACCACAGCAAAACATGGAGCTGTCTACTGCAGTGAATGCCAAATTCCCACCATGGAGACCCCATTCTTATCTGAGAATGAGGGAGTCTCAACATCAAGAACAAGGAAGTTTCCACCAGGGCAACTCCATGACCACAAACAATCAACATCACCCACCCACTAATACCACTCAAAGCCAATACTCACAACACAGACACTCCCAGACTCATATCAACTGGAGAAGAAACGAGTACCAAAATCACAAACCAAGGGACTTCAATTATAACAACCCCAACTTCACAAACCAACAAAAACACCATTACATCAATAACAACCATCACATGCCACCATTACACCCATCCTTCCAACCTTTAACATCTCATAACCAACCAATCTCACAAGACTCTCGAAGAATCACAAACTTGGAGATCCTAATAGAGAGAACGATGAAACACCAAGAAGAAACAACAAGGAACCAAGAGATGTTAATCAAAGGAATTGAAGAGCAGATAGCTCAATTGGCGAAGTATTTTGCAAAAATGGGTGAGAAGAAGGCAAATACTTTCACCAGAGCCATTGAAGACAAACTGGCTAACAACGAAGAGGCTACAAAGAAGGAAGGATGGAAAAGGATTATGGAGGACAATGAGAAAATACTGGACAAAGGAAGTACCAGCCAAGAAGAACACAACAAGGAATTTTCTCAAGGAGAAACAGAGGATAGAACTAAAGAAAAACAGAAAGCCCCCACTGGAAAATTTTCACCAGGGGATCGAGTGATGATCAACATTCAAACCATGAAGGTGTTCCCACAGTTGTCTGAGCATTACATTGTGACTAAGATCCTTCCACAAGAATCTATAGAGGTCATCAAAGAGGAAACCGGAAGGAAGTTCACAGTAAAGAAAGACAAGCTAAGGCACTGTGATTTTCAACCTCCATGATCAGCAAAATAGAAGATGTCAAGCTAGTGACAATAAAAGAGCGCTTGTTGGGAGGCAACCCAACCTGAGGTAGTTTTCTTTTTCATAGCTTTTTCAATAAAAATGTTGAATAATTGGTATGCATTGCAAGGAGCTAAGTTTGGTGTTACACACCAAAACAATTTGAAGGAGAATGAAAACTTCTAAGTTTGGTGTTCCACCAAAATATCATTTAAAAACACATTCTCACCTCTTGCAGGATTCTAGCTCCAAGCAATCAAACATTATTCAACTGTTGAATTGTTTTCTAGCTTTAATTTCATTAACCTTTAGCAAGGATACATGGTTTCAAATATGGTTGACTTGTTGCATCTGAGGCAGTGGCAAACAATTAAGTTTGGTGTCCCTACACCAAAAATCAATCCTGGAACCACACTCAGTTTATGCATACTAACCATAGAATTAAGGGCTTGAGAAGCAAGCAACTTTGAGGATTATGCAGGACATGAGTCAACAATTGAAGACATTATGCATCTTAACTCAAAGAGAACACAACAGAAGGAAAAATCAAAGGGCTGCAACTTCAAAGGTTGTATCTAAACTTGATCCTTGCTGCTGTGAAATGTTTTGAATCTGGAAACCATTGTATGTCTTGCTAAAGTGTTTATCTAGTTGCAAGTGAAATTGTTTGTTAAAAATGCTAAATTTGCATAATGCTTGTTATCCATCACTTAGCTTGAAAATTGTTTTGTTTCCCATATGCTTAAATAAAAGAGTTTGGTTTGAATTGAAAAGTGAAATATCCAATGTTGCATAAGTATGAATGGAAGTTGGTGGTGGTATATGTGTGATGAGCGGATAATTTGTATGCTTTTTGGCATTGTTTTTAGTATGTTTTTGGTATGATATAGTTAGTTTTTAGTATATTTTTATTAGTTTTTAGTTAAAATTTACTTTTCTGGACTTTACTATGAGTTTATGTGTTTTTCTGTGATTTCAGGTATTTTCTGGCTGAAATTGAGGGACCTGAGCAAAAATCTGATTCAGAGACCAAAAAGGACTGCAGATGCTGTTAGATTCTGACCTCCCTGCACTCGAAGTGGATTTTCTGGAGATACGGAAGCCCAATTGGCGCGCTCTCAACGGCGTTGGAAAGTAGATATCCTGGGCTTTCCAGCAATATATGATAGTCCATACTTTGCCCAAGATTTGATGGCCCAAACCGGCGTTCAAAGTCACCCTCAGAAATCTCAGCGTTAAACGCCGGAACTGGCACCCAAATGGGAGTTAAACGCCCAAACTGGCATAAAAGCTGGCGTTTAACTCCAAGAAGAGTCTCTACACGAAAATGCTTCATTGCTCAGCCCAAGCACACACCAAGTGGGCCCGGAAGTGGATTTTTATGTCATTTACTCATTTCTGTACACCTTAGGCTACTAGTTTTCTATAAGTAGGACCTTTTACTATTGTATTTTCATCTTTGGACATCTAGTTCTTAGATCATGATAGAGAGTCTTGAAGTCTTTCGATCACTAGAGCTTTTTGATCATACATTTTTATGATTGAACCCTCTTTGGGAGGCTGGCCATTCGGCCATGCCTAGACCTTGTTCTTATGTATTTTCAACGGTGGAGTTTCTACACACCATAGATTAAGGTGTGGAGCTCTGCTGTACCTCGAGTGTTAATGCAATTACTATTGTTCTTCCATTCAATTCCGCTTGTTCTTGTTCTAAGATATCACTTGTTCTTCAACTTGATGAATGTGATGATCCGTGACACTCATCATCATTCTCACCTATGAACATGTGACTGACAACCACCTCTGTTCTACCTTCGATTGGGTGAATATCTCTTGGATTCTTTAATCGGAATCTTCGTGGTATAGGCTGGAACTGATGGCGGCATTCAAGAGAATCCGGAAGGTCTAACCTTGTCTGTGGTATTCTGAGTAGGATTCAATGATTGAATGACTGTGACGTGCTTCAAACTCCTGAGGGCGGGGCGTTAGTGACAGACGCAAAAGAATCACTGGATTCTATTCCGGCCTGATTGAGAACCGACAGATGAATTCCGCTATGCTGTGACAGAGCATATGTAATCGCTTTCACTGAGAGGATGGGAGGTAGCCATTGACAACGGTGAAACCCTACACAAGCTTGCCATGGAAAGGAGTAAGAAGGATTGGATGAAGACAGTAGGAAAGCAGAGAGACGGAAGGGAAGGCATCTTCATGCGCTTATCTGAAGTTCCTACCAATGAATTACATAAGTACCTCTATCTTTATCTTATTGTTATTTTCGTTCATCACCATATCCATTTGAGTTTGCCTGACTAAGATTTACAAGATGACCATAGCTTGCTTCAATACTAACAATCTCCGTGGGATCGACCCTTACTCGCGTAAGGTTTATTACTTGGACGACCCAGTGCACTTGCTGGTTAGTTGTGCGAAGTTGTGTAATGCCATGGTATTGAGCTACCAAGTTTTTGGGGCTCATGACCGGGGATTATGAGAGTTGTGAAAAAGTATTGTTCACAATTTCGCGCACCAAGTTTTTGGCGCCGTTGCCGGGGATTGTTCTAGTTTTGAGCAAGCTTTTGGTAACATCAGTGCCAAGATCCGGCAACAACACCAAGTTTTTGGCGCCGTTGCCGGGGATTGTTCAGTTTGGACAACTGACGGTTCATCTTGTTGCTTAGATTAGGTATTTATTTTTTTTTGAAATTCTTGAAGATGAATTCTAGAGTTTCATGATGATTTGTTGAAGTCTGGCTGGCTGAGAAGCCATGTCTAATCTCATTGGACCGAGGTTTCAACTTATCATCACAAGAGCTTGTTGATTTTTATCAATCTTGCTTTTGGAGCAGTGATCTGCTAAGGCTTGGCTGGCCTTTGGCCATGTCTAGTGTTTTGGACCGAAGCTTTCTTTGAAAGCTTGGCTGGCTGTGAAGCCATGTCTAATTCCTGGACCGGAGTCTTAGACTAGCATTGCACTGATTCCTGGAATTCTCATTAAGAATTTTGATACCTTTTTTCACTTAATTTTCGAAAAACACAAAAAAAAATTTACAAAATCATAAAATCCAAAAATATTTCTTGTTTGAGTCTAATGTCTCATGTTAAGTTTGGTGTCAATTGCATGTTTCTGTTCTTATTGCATTCATGCATGTGTCTTAAGGATCTTCAAGTAATTCTTGATAATTTCCGTGCTCTGATCTTTGAATTCAATTGACTTGAGTGTTTTGTATGTCTCATATGCATTCTCATTTTGTTAGTGTCAGTAGTATACAAACTGCTAAGTTTGGTGTCTTGCATGCATTGTTATTTGATTCTTGTTGCATTTTGATTTTCCCTTTTATTAAAAAAATCCAAAAATATTTTTAATTTGTGTCTTTTCAAGTCAATAATACAGAGAATTGAAGATTCAGAACATACAGCAGAGGAATTGCACAGAAAAAGCTGGGCGTTCAAAACGCCCAGTGAAGAAGGACAGACTGGCGTTTAAACGCCAGCCAGGGTACCTGGTTGGGCGTTTAACGCCCAAAAGGGTAGCATTTTGGGCGTTAAACACCAGAATGTGCACCATTTTGGGCGTTTAACGCCAGGATGGCTAAAGGGGGAAGATTTTGTTTTCAAATCAAATTTTTTTTTAGTTTTCAAAATCTTTTCAAAATCAAATCTTTTTCAAATCAATTTTTCAATCAAATCTTTTTCAAAATCAATTTCTTTCCATTTTTAAAGATACTTACTATCAATTAATGATTTGATTCAACATTTCAAGTATGTTGCCTTTTCTGTTGAGAAAGGTTTAATGTTTGAATCATATCTTTTCTTGTTAGTCAAGTTTTTAATTTTCAAATCAAATCTTTTTAAAATGTTTTTCAAAACATATCTTCTCAATCACATCTTTTTAAAACAATCATATTTTCTTAACCACATCTTTTTCAAACTAATTTTTAATCAAATCTTTTTGATTTCTAATTTCAAAATCTTTTCAAAAAAACACTTCACTTCTTTCCCACTTTCATTTTCGAAAATTAAGTAATGTTTTTCAAAAATGTTTTCAAATTTTCCACTTAATTTTCGAAAATCACTTCCCTCCTTCTCACATCCTTCTATTTATGGACTAACACTATCCCTTAATGCAAAATTCGAACTCCATCTCCTTTGATAAGTTCGAATTTTCTACTTCTGTCTTCTACTCTTCTTTTCCTCTGACACTTCAAGGAATCTCTATACTGTGACATAGAGGATTCCACACTTCTTGTTCTCTTCTCTTTCTTATGAGCAGGAGCAAAGACAAAGGCATTCTTGTTGAGGCTGTTCCTGAACCTGAAAGGACCTTGAAGAGAAAGCTCAGAGAAGCCAAAGCACAACTCTCTTTAGAGCACCTAGCCGAATTCTTCAAAGAAGAAGAACAAATGGCAGCCGAAAACAACAATGCCAACAATGCAAGGAAGGTGCTGGGTGACTTTACTGCACCTACTCCCGACTTTTATGGGAGAAGCATCTCTATCCCTGCCATTAGAGCAAACAACTTTGAGCTTAAGCCTCAATTAGTTTCTCTAATGCAACAGAATTGCAAGTTCCATGGACTTCCACTGGAAGATCCTCATCAGTTTTTGGCTGAGTTCTTGCAAATCTGTGACACTGTCAAGACTAATGGGGTTGACCCTGAGGTCTACAGACTAATGCTATTCCCTTTTGCTGTGAGAGACAGAGCTAGAACATGGTTGGACTCTCAACCTAAAGAAAGCCTGGACTCTTGGGAAAAGCTAGTCAATGCCTTCTTGGCAAAGTTCTTTCCACCTCAAAAATTGAGTAAGCTTAGAGTGGAAGTCCAAACCTTCAGACAGAAGGAAGGAGAATCCCTCTATGAAGCTTGGGAAAGATACAAACAATTGATCAGAAAGTGTCCCACTGATATGCTTTCCGAATGGAGCATCATAGGTATTTTCTATGATGGTCTCTCTGAACTGTCCAAGATGTCTTTGGATAGTTCTTCTGGAGGATCTCTTCATCTGAAGAAGACGCCTACTGAGGCTCAAGAACTGATTGAAATGGTTGCAAATAACCAATTCATGTACACTTCTGAAAGAAATCCTGTGAACCATGGGACTAGTCAGAAGAAAGGAGTTCTTGAGATTGACACTCTGAATGCCATTTTGGCTCAGAATAAAATATTGACCCAACAAGTCAATATGATTTCTCAAAGTCTGTCTGGAATGCAAAATGCACCAAGCAGTACTAAGGAGGCTCCATCTGAGGAAGAAGCTTATGATCCTGAGAACCCTTCAATGGAAGAGGTGAATTACATGGGAGAACCCTATGGAAACACCTACAACCCTTCATGGAGAAATCATCCAAATCTCTCATGGAAGGATCAACAGAGACCTCAACAAGGTTTCAACAATAATAATGGTGGAAGAAACAGGTTTAGCAATAGCAAGCCTTTTCCATCATCTTCTCAGCAACAGACAGAGAGTTCTAAGCAGAATACCTCAGACTTAGCAACCATGGTCTCTGATCTAATCAAAACCACTCAAAGTTTCATGACTGAAACTAGGTCTTCCATTAGAAACTTGGAAGGACAAGTGGGTCAGCTGAGCAAGAAAATTACTGAACTCCCTCCTAGTACTCTCCCAAGCAATACAGAAGAAAATCCAAAGGGAGAGTGCAAGGCCATCAACATGGCCGAATTTTGGGAGGAAGGAGAGGCAGTGAACGCCACTGAGGAAGACCTCAATGGACGTCCACTGGCCTCCAATGAGTTCCCCAATGAGGAACCATGGGAATCTGAGGCTCAAAATGAGACCATAGAGATTCCATTAAACTTACTTCTGCCATTCATGAGCTCTGATGAGTATTCTTCCTCTGAAGAGGATGAGTATGTCACTGAAGAGCAAGTTGCTAAATACCTTGGAGCAATCATGAAGTTAAATGACAAGTTATTTGGAAATGAGAATTGGGAGGATGAAGCTCCTTTGCTCACCAAAAAAACTGGATGACTTGTCTAGGCAGAAACTGCCTCAAAAGAGACAGGTTCCTGGGAAGTTTTCAATACCTTGTACCATAGGCACCATGACCTTCAAGAAGGCCCTGTGTGACTTGGGGTCAAGTGTAAACCTCATGCCTCTCTCTGTAATGGAGAAGTTAGGGATCTCTGAGGTGCAAGCTGCAAAAATCTCACTGGAGATGGCAGACAACTCAAGAAAACAAGCCCATGGACTTGTAGAGGATGTTCTGGTTAAGGTTGAAGACCATTACATCCCTACTGATTTCATAGTCCTAGAGACTGGGAAGTGCATGGATGAATCCATCATCCTTGGCAGACCCTTCCTATCCACAGCAAAGGCTGTGATTGATGTTGATAGAGGAGAGTTGATCATTCAAGTGAATGAAGAATCCTTGGTGTTTAAGGCTCAAGGATACCCCTCTGTCATCATGGAGAGGAAGCATGAAGAGCTTCTCTCAAAGCAGAGCCAAACAGAGCCCCCACAGTCAAACTCTAAGTTTGGTGTTGGGAGGCCACAACCAAACTCTAAGTTTGGTGTTGAACCCCCACATTCAAACTCTAAGTTTGGTGTTGGGAGGTTCCAACACGGTTCTGAGTATCTGTGAGGCTCCATGAGAGTCCTCTGTCAAGCTAATGACAGTAAAGAAGCGCTTGTTGGGAGGCAACCCAATGTTATATCTTATCTATTTTCTTTTGTTATTTTATTTTTTTTTTTGTAGGTTGATGATCATGAGAAGTCACAAAATTAATGAAAAAAGCAAAAACAGAATGAAAAACAGGAAGAAAAACAGCACACCCTGGAGGAAGAACCCACTGGCGTTTAAACGCCAGTGAGGCTAGCTGTTGGGCGTTTAACGCCCAGTCTGGCACCATTCTGGGCGTTTAACGCCAGAAAGGGGCACCAGACTGGCGTTAAACGCCAGAGAAGGGCAAGATGCTGGCGTTAAACGCCAGAAATGGGCACCAGCCCGGCGTTTAACGCCAGAAATGGCTCAAAACGTGATTTTGAATGCCATTTGGTGCAGGGATGACTTTTTCTTGACACCTCAGGATCTGTGGACCCCACAGGATCCCCACCTACCCTACCACTCTCTCTCTTCTTCACCAATCACCTCAACACCTCTTCCCCAAAAACCCCTCACCTATCAAATCCCATCTTTCTCTTCACCACTCACATCCATCCTTCATAAAACCCTACCTACCCCACCATTCAAATTCAAACCACTTTCCCACCCAAACCCACCCTCAAATGGCCGAACATCTCTCTCCCCCTCTCCTATATAAACCCTCCTTCACTCCTTCATTTTCACACACCTTAAACACTACTTCTTCTCCCTTTTGGCCGAACACATACCCATTCCCTTTCTCCTCATTTCTTCTTCTTCTACTCTCTTCTTTCTTCTTTTGCTCGAGGACGAGCAAACATTTTAAGTTTGGTGTGGTAAAAGCATTGCTTTTTGTTTTTCCATAACCATTTATGGCATCCAAGGCCAGAGAAACCTCTAGAAAGAGGAAAGGGAAGGCAAAAGCTTCCACCTCCGAGTCATGGGAGATGGAGAGATTCATCTCAAGGGTGCATCAAGACCACTTCTATGAAGTTGTGGACTTGAAGAAGGTGATCCCCGAGGTCCCTTTTTCACTCAAGAAGAGTGAATATCCGGAGATCCGACATGAGATCCGAAGAAGAGGTTGGGAAGTTCTTACCAACCCCATTCAACAAGTCGGAATCTTGATGGTTCAAGAGTTCTATGCCAATGCATGGATCACCAAGAACCATGACCAAAGTGTGAACCCGAATCCAAAGAATTGGTTCGGGGAAAATACTTGGATTTTAGTCCGGAGAGTGTGAGGGTGGCGTTCAACTTGCCTATGATGCAAGGAGATGAACATCCTTACACTAGAAGGGTCAACTTTGATCAAAGGTTGGACCAAGTCCTCACAGTCATATGTGAAGAGGGCGCCCAATGGAAGAGAGATTCAAGAGGAAAGCCGGTTCAATTGAGAAGGCATGACCTCAAACCCGTGGCTAGAGGATGGTTAGAGTTTATACAACGCTCAATCATTCCCACTAGCAACCGGTCCGAAGTTACCATAGACCGGGCTATCATGATCCATAGCATCATGATTGGAGAAGAAATAGAGGTTCATGAGGTTATAGCCCAAGAATTCTATAAGGTGGCGGACAAGTCCTCTACCTTGGCAAGGTTAGCCTTTCCTCATCTCATTTGTCACCTCTGTTATTCAGTTGGAGTTGACATAGAGGGAGACACCCCCATTGAGGAGGACAAGCCCATCACTAAGAAGAGGATGGAGCACACAAGAGACCCCACTCATCATGAGATCCCTGAGATTCCTCAAGGGATGCACTTTCCTCCACAAAACTATTGGGAGCAACTAAACACCTCCCTAGGAGAATTGAGTTCCAACATGGGACAACTAAGGGTGGAGCATCAAGAACACTCCATCATCCTCCATGAAATTAGAGAAGATCAAAGAATCATGAGGGAGGAGCAACAAAGACAAGGAAGAGACATTGAGGAGCTCAAGCACTCCATAGGATCTTCAAGGGGAAGAAAGAGCCGCCATCACTAAGGTGGACCCGTTCCTTGATTTCCTTGTTCTTTATTCTTCTGTTTTTCGAATTTTATGCTTATGTTTATACATGTTTGTGTCTTGTGATCATTAGTGTCTTAGTGTCTATGCCTTAAAGTTATGAATGTCCTATGAATCCATCACCTTTCTTGAATACAAACGTGCTTAATTGAAAAGGAAAGAATTGCATGAATTTTGAATTTTATAACAGTTTAATTATTTTGATGTGGTGGCAATATTTTTTGTTCTCTGAATGTATGCTTAAACAGTGCATATGTATCTTGAATTTGTGGTTCATGAATGTTGGCTCTTGAAAGAATGATGAAAAAGGAGACATGTTACTGAGGATCTAAAAAATCATTAAAAATGATTCTTGAAGCAAGAAAAAGCTATGAAAAAAAAAATCGAAAAAAGAAAAAAAAAAGAGAGAGAAAATCAAAAAAAAAAAGAGAAAAAGAAAAGAAAACGAAAAAAGAGAGAGAAAAGAAAGAAAAATAAAGTTGTGATCCAAGGCAATAAGAGTGTGCTTAAGAACCCTGGACACCTCTAATTGGGGACTCTAGCAAAGCTGAGTCACAATCTGAAAAGGTTCACCCAATTATGTGTCTGTGGCATGTATGTATCCGGTGGTAATACTGGAAGACAGAGTGCTTT
The DNA here is from genome assembly GCF_003086295.3 of Arachis hypogaea. Classification (NCBI taxonomy): domain Eukaryota; kingdom Viridiplantae; phylum Streptophyta; class Magnoliopsida; order Fabales; family Fabaceae; genus Arachis; species Arachis hypogaea. The sequence goes on from NC_092039.1 coordinate 89,657,207, forward strand.
GGGTCACGGCCAAGACTCAATAAGTAGCTATGTTCAAGAATCATCATACTTTACTAGGAGAATCATTAACACTATCTGGATTCTAAGTTCCTAAAGAAGCCAACCATTCTGAATTTCAAAGGATAGAGTGAGATGCCAAAACTATTCAGAGGCAAAAAGCTAAAAGCCCCGCTCATCTAATTAATACTGATCTTCATAGATGTTTTTGGAATTCATTGCATATTCTCTTCTTTTTATCTTATTTGATTTTCAGTTGCTTGAGGACAAGCAACAATTTAAGTTTGGTGTTGTGATGAGCGGATAATTTGTATGCTTTTTGGCATTGTTTTTAGTATGTTTTTTGTATGATATAGTTAGTTTTTAGTATATTTTTATTAGTTTTTAGTTAAAATTCACTTTTCTGGACTTTACTATGAGTTTGTGTGTTTTTCTGTGATTTCAGGTATTTTCTGGCTGAAATTGAGGGACCTGAGCAAAAATCTGATTCAGAGACCAAAAAGGACTGCAGATGCTGTTGGATTCTGACCTCCCTACACTCGAAGTGGATTTTCTGGAGATACGGAAGCCCAATTGGCGCGCTCTTAACGTCGTTGGAAAGTAGACATCCTGGGCTTTCCAGCAATATATGATAGTCCATACTTTGCCCAAGATTTGATGGCCCAAACTGGCGTTCAAAGTCACCCTCAGAAATCCCAGCGTTAAACGCCGGAACTGGCACCCAAATGGGAGTTAAACGCCCAAACTGGCATAAAAGCTGGCGTTTAACTCCAAGAAGAGTCTCTACACGAAAATGCTTCATTGCTCAGCCCAAGCACACACCAAGTGGGCCCGAAAGTGGATTTTTATGTCATTTACTCATTTCTGTACACCTTAGGCTACTAGTTTTCTATAAGTAGGACCTTTTACTATTGTATTTTCATCTTTGGACATCTAGTTCTTAGACCATGATAGAGAGTCTTGAAGTCTTTCGATCACTAGAGCTTTTTGATCATACATTTTTATGATTGAACCCTCTTTGGGAGGCTGGCCATTCGGCCATGCCTAGACCTTGTTCTTATGTATTTTCAACGGTGGAGTTTCTACACACCATAGATTAAGGTGTGGAGCTCTGCTGTACCTCGAGTGTTAATGCAATTACTATTGTTCTTCCATTCAATTCCGCTTGTTCTTGTTCTAAGATATCACTTGTTCTTCAACTTGATGAATGTGATGATCCGTGACACTCATCATCATTCTCACCTATGAACATGTGACTGACAACCACCTCTGTTCTACCTTCGATTGGGTGAATATCTCTTGGATTCTTTAATCGGAATCTTTGTGGTATAGGCTGGAACTGATGGCGGCATTCAAGAGAATCCGGAAGGTCTAACCTTGTCTGTGGTATTCTGAGTAGGATTCAATGATTGAATGATTGTGACGTGCTTCAAACTCCTAAGGGCGGGGCGTTAGTGACAGACGCAAAAGAATCACTGGATTCTATTCCGGCCTGATTGAGAACCGACAGATGAATTCCGCTATGCTGTGACAGAGCATATGCAATCGCTTTCACTGAGAGGATGGGAGGTAGCCATTGACAACGGTGAAACCGTACACAAGCTTGCCATGGAAAGGAGTAAGAAGGATTGGATGAAGACAGTAGGAAAGCAGAGAGACGGAAGGGAAGGCATCTTCATGCGCTTATCTGAAGTTCCTACCAATGAATTACATAAGTACCTCTATCTTTATCTTATTGTTATTTTCGTTCATCACCATATCCATTTGAGTTTGCCTGACTAAGATTTACAAGATGACCATAGCTTGCTTCAATACTAACAATCTCCGTGGGATCGACCCTTACTCGCGTAAGGTTTATTACTTGGACGACCCAGTGCACTTGCTGGTTAGTTGTGCGAAGTTGTGTAATGCCATGGTATTGAGCTACCAAGTTTTTGGGGCTCATGACCGGGGATTATGAGAGTTGTGAAAAAGTATTGTTCACAATTTCGCGCACCAATGTGTTTGATTAAATGCATGACTCATGAAATAATTGTTGCATAATATCATTCTCATTCAATTGTGAGTTAGCTTGCTGTTACAAAGACTCTTATCAATAATGAAAAAGCCCTTGGTAACAAAAACAGAAAGAAAAGGGAAAGAAAAAGCCAAAGTGGCAAGAAAAACAAAGAATAAAGGTTGGACACCAATAGCTTGAACCTTAGGACATATGCCTGTGGTGTTCTTGTACTAAGATATGCTTGGATGAGTAAATTCTAAGGGGTATTTTAAAACCCGGTCACTTAGATCAACTGATTTGGGATGGCCAATTGAAAATCCACAATAAAGAGCAACTTAGATACAGAACATTTAGTTATCCAAAGAGATGCTGGGCATCAATGATCCTAGGAAGAATTAGTGAGCCAAGTGTCTGTGGTGGAGAGATGTTGAGTAAAAGAAAGAAACAAATAAAGCCAAAGGCTATTACTGCAACATTTGACACCAAACCTCTAAAAGAATAATAAGCTTGTTAAGCATTGTAAGCCAAGAAAAGTTAGCAAGGGAGGAATCAAAAAGTGAGTCTTATAACAGCAAGTTTAGCAAACCTTTGATGCAAAATGTATATCATGTAACAGCAACAATAATTGAGTTATCATTGTCTGCATAATGACCCCATAGATTAAGTTCTGCTATCTGCATAATAAGGATATGTATTCTTTTCTTATTCATTTCAATTTCTCTTAGTTTTGATGCTTGCTTGGGGACAAGCAAGACTTAAGTTTGGTGTTGTGATGACAAGTCATCATATACCCATTTTTCAAGCTAATTTCACTTGCTTTGTTAGCATTTATGCACTTTCTTGCATCCTAAGTAAGTGATTTGGAGTGAAAATGCATAACTTCTCTAAATCAAGCAACCACCATGAAATTAATGTTAAATCATGAGGTTTAAGCTAATTTTAATTGAATTTTAATTGATTTATAAGCCTCTTGAATTTAGTGATACTTGGAGTGGTTGTTTTGGTTTATTATAGGTGAAGAAAAGAAAAGAAAAGGAAAAGCGTGGCCTAAGAAGTGTAGCCCAAGGAAAGGAAAGTGTGGTCAAAGCAAGAGGAAGTGTGCCGCATGCAAGGGGGAGGCAAACATTGCCCTCCACAAGGGCACACTGCCCTCTAGGAGGGCAACATAAGGGAACCAAACAAGGAAGGCAACTCTGCCCTGCCCACTACAAGGGCAGAGCACAAAAGTGTGCCTTGGAACCAAGAAGAAGAGAACCTTGCCCTGCCCTCCACAAGGGCAGTATCGGGCTCACCAAGGAAGAAAATCAAAGGAAAAATGTCACCCATGCATGCCACAAGAATCGAACACGGACCAAGGAAGAAGCAAGGAACTAAGGTTGAGTGCCGTGCCAAGAAACCAAGGAAATTAATTGAGCGTGTGTTCCAGCCGTGTTTCGAACACGGGACATCATTTTGGAAACACTGCCCTGCCCCCGCGAGGACAGGGCAGCATTTTGTTGGTGCACGGATCTGGCGCACCAAGGCTCAAATCTGGCGCACCAAGCTCATTCCTGGCAGCACCAGCACGCACCAAGCTCGACCCTGGCAGCACCAAATTTTCCTGCCCTGCCCTCCGCGAGGGCAGGGCAGCATCCTATGCACCAAGGCAATTTCTGGCGCACCAATTCTTGATTCTGGTGCACCAATTCTTGATTCTGGCAGCACCAACAGCGCACCAAGGCAATTTCTGGCGCACCAACTTTTCCTGCCCTGCCCTTGGCGCGGGCAGGGCAGCATTCTGCGCACCAAGGCTGCACCACGCCGCACCAACAACGCACCAAACTCCAAATCCTGCCCTGCCCTCCGCAAGGGCAGGGCAGCCTCCTGGGAGCAACTTCTCATGGGCCGAAAATTCAAATTAAAACCCCATTTTAATTCATTTCTTCACCAAATCAAAAGCCCATCCAAATCCCAAAATCCAAGAATAGAAAGTGTATAAATAGGTGATTTTTTGAATTTTGAAGGTAGGTGGGGTTTATGGGGAAGAGTGGGTGGATGTGAGTGGTGAATAGGTGATTGGGAAGAGAGATTGAGGTGATTGGTGAAGGGTTTTTGGGAAGTGTGACATGGGAAAGAGTAAAATAGGATTAGGAGGTAAGGTGGGAATATGTTAGGTGGGGATCCTGTGGGGTCCACAGATCCTGAGGTGATCCTGTGGGATCCACAGATCCAGAGGTGTCAAGGAATTCCATCCCTGCACCAAATAGGCATGTAAAATGCCTTTGCACTCCATTCTGGCATTTAAATGCCGAGTGGTGCACGTTCTGGGCGTTCAACGCCCATGTAAAGCATGTTTCTGGCGTTGAACGCCAGTTTCATGCTTGTTACTGACGTTTAGCGCCAGCTTTTCCTCCAGGCACATTCCTGGCGTTCAGCGCCAGAATGTTGCTTGTTTTTGGTGTTCAGCGCTAGATTCATGCTCTGTTCTGGCGTTGAACACCAGCCAGATGCACCTTACTGGCGTTGAACGCCAGCCTGTGCTTCCTCCAGGGTGCGAATTTTTTTCTGCTGTTTTTAATTTTTATGATTTTTTTCGTGACTCCACATGATCATGTACCTAATAAAACACAAAATAACAATAAAATAAAAATTAGATAAATAAAATTGGGTTGCCTCCCAACAAGCTCTTCTTTAATGTCAATAGCTTGACAGTGGCTCTCATGGAGCCACAAAGGTGATCAGGTCAATGTTGTATAGTCCCAACACCAAACTTAGAGTTTGGATATGGGATCTTAACACCAAACTTAGAGTTTGATTATGGCCTCCCAATACCAAACTTAGAGTTTGACTGTGGGGGCTCTTCTTGACTCTGAACTGAGAGAAGCTCTTCATGCTTACTCTCTTTTGTCACAGAGGGATGGCCATGTGCCTTAAACACAAGGTAGTCCCCATTCAATTGAAGGACTAATTCACCTCTGTTGACATCTATCACAGCTCTTGCTGTGGCTAGGAAAGGTTTTCCAAGGATGATGCATTCATCCTCTTCCTTCCTAGTGTCTAAGATTATGAAATCAGCAGGGATGTAAAGGCCTTCAACCTTTACTAACACGTCCTCTACTATTCCATAAGCTTGTCTCACTGACTTGTCTGCCAATTGTAATGAGAACAAGGCAGGTTGTACCTCAATGATCCCCAGCTTCTCCATTACAGAGAGTGGCATAAGATTTATCCCTGACCCCAGATCACATAGAGCTTTTGCAAAGGTCATGGTGCCTATGGTGCAAGGTATCAAAAACTTGCCAGGATCTTGTTTCTTTTGAGGTAGAGTTTGCTGAATCCAGGTATCCAGTTCACTAATGAGCAAAGGAGGTTCACTTTCCCAAGTCTTATTACCAAACAACTTGGCATTCAGCTTCATGATAGCTCCTAAATATTGAGCAACTTGCTCTCCAGTCACATCTTCATCCTCTTCAGAGGAAGAATAGTCTTCAGAGCTCATGAATGGCAGAAGGAGATTTAATGGAATCTCTATGGTCTCTATATGAGCCTCAGATTCTTGTGGATCCTTAATAGAAAACTCCTTCTTGCTTGAGGGACGTCCCAGGAGGTCTTTCTCACTAGGATTTTCGTCCTCCTCCTCCCTTGTGCATTCGGCCATATTGATTATATCAATGGCCTTGCACTCTCCTTTTGGATTCTCTTCTGTATTGCTTGGGAGAATACTGGGAGGAGTTTCAATGACTTTCTTACTCAGCTGGCCCACTTGTGCCTCCAGATTTCTAATGGAGGATCTTGTTTCACTCATGAAACTGAAAGTGGCCTTTGACAGATCAGAGACTAGATTGGCTAAATTAGAAGTATTTTGTTCAGAATTCTCTGTCTGTTGCTGAAAAGATGATGGGAAAGGCTTGCCATTACTCAGCCTATTGCGTCCACCATTGTTAAAGCCTTGTTGAGGCTTTTGTTGATCCTTCTATGATAAATTTGGATGATTTCTCCATGATGAATTATAGGTGTTTCCATAAGGTTCACCCATGTAATTAACCTCTGCCATTGCAGGGTTCTCAGGATCATAAGCTTCTTCAGAAGCTGCCTCTTTAGTACTGTTGGATGCATTTTGCCATCCATTCAGACTTTGAGAGATCATGTTGACTTGCTGAGTCAACATTTTGTTCTGAGCCAATATGGCATTCAGAGCATCAATTTCAAGAACTCCCTTCCTCTGAGGCGTCCCATTATTCACGGAATTTCTCTCAGAAGTGTACATGAATTGGTTATTTGCAACCATGTCAATGAGTTCTTGAGCCTCTTCAGGCGTTTTCTTTAGGTGAATAGATCCACCTGCAGAATGGTCCAATGACATTTTCGAAAATTCAGATAGGCCATAATAGAATATATCTAATATGGTCCATGCTGAAAACATGTCAGATGGACATCTTTTGGTCAGCTGCTTATATCTTTCCCAAGCTTCATAGAGGGATTCACCATCTTTTTGTTTGAAGGTTTGAACATCCACTCTCAGCTTGCTCAGCTTTTGAGGAGGAAAGAATTTATCCAAGAAGGCAGTGACCAGCTTATCCCAGGAGTCCAGGCTATCCTTAGGTTGTAAATCCAACCATATTCTAGCTCTGTCTCTTACAGCAAAAGGGAAAAGCATGAGTCTGTAGACTTCAGGATCAACTCCATTCGTCTTTACAGTCTCACAGATCTGCAAGAACTCAGTTAAAAACTGATAAGGATCTTCAGATGGAAGTCCATAAAACTTGTAGTTTTGTTGCATTAAGGCAACTAGCTGAGGTTTCAGCTCAAAGTTGTTGGCTCCAATGGCAAGAATGGAGATGCTTCTTCCATCAAATTTGGACGTTGGCTTTGTGATGTCACCAAGCATTCTCCTTGCATTATTATTATTATTATTTTCGGCTGCCATCTCCTTCTCTTGTTCTAATGTTTCTGAATGGTTGTTTCTGGATTGTTGTAATTTAGTTTCCCTTAGTTTCCTTTTTAGAGTCCTTTCAGGTTCAGGATCAATTTCAACAAGAGTGCCTTTTTCCCTGTTCCTGCTCATATGAAAGAGAAGAAAAGAAGAAAAGAAGAGGAATCCTCTATGTCACAGTATAGAGATTCCTTTATGTTAGTAGAAGAAGAAAGGGGATAAGAGTGAAGAAGAGTGGGTTCAAATATTTAGATGGAGAGAGGTGAAGAGAAGTGTTAGTAAATAAATAATTAAATAGAATAAGAGAGAAGAGATAGAAAATTCGAAAATAATTTAAAAAAAAGGGGTTAGTAATTTTCGAAAATTAGAGATAAGATAAGATTAAAATTAAAATTTAAAACAAAAGAATTTTTGAAAAAGAGATGAGACATTTTCGAAAATTAGAGAGGGAAAAGTAGTTAGGTGGTTTTGAAAAAGATAAGAAACAAACAAAAAGTCAAAGAGTTAGTTGAAAAAGATATTAAAATCAAATTTGAAAAGATAAGAAGATAAGAGGTTAGATAAGATATTTTGAAATCAACTTTTGAAAAAGATAAAATTTTTGAAAAAGATAAGATAAAAGATAAAAAGATTTAATTCAAAAATTTTAAAATTCACTAACAAGAAACTACAAGATAAGATTCTAGAACTTAAAGATTGAACCTTTCTTAACAAGAAAGTAACAAACTTCAAATTTTTGAATCAATCATATTAATTGTTAGTGAGTTTTCGAAAATATGATATAAGGATAAGAAAAAGATTTTGAAAAAGATTTTGAAAAAGATTTTTGAAATTTTCGAAAAATGGAAAAAAATGAAAAAGATATAATTTTTGAAAAAGATTTTGAAAAGATAAGATTTTTAAAATTGAAAATTTGACTTGACTTGTAAGAAACAACTAATTTTGAAAATTTTTGACTAAGTCAACTCAAATTTTCGAAAATTTGGAGAAAAATAAGGAAAAGATATTTTTTTTATTTTTGAAAATTTTAATTATGAGAGAGAAAAACATAAACATGACGCAAAACATGAAAATTTTGGATCAAAACACATGATGCATGCAAGAACACTATGAATGTCAAGATGAACACCAAGAACACTTTGAAGATCATGATGAACATCAAGAACATATTTTTGAAAAATTTTTTATGCAAAGAAAATATGCACGACACCAAACTTAGAAATCTTTAATGCATGGACTCTAACAAACGAAAAATGCACATGAAAAACAACAAACATCACAAAACAAGAAATCATCAAGATCAAACAAGAAGACTTGTCAAAAATAACTTGAAGATCATGAAAAACACTATGAATGCATGAAATTTTCGAAAAATGCAAGAAAATTTTTTTAAAGCATGCAATTGACACCAAACTTAAAGATTGACTCAAAACTCAAAAAGAAACACAAAATATTTTTGGTTTTTATGATTTTATGATTTTTTTGGGTTTTTATTAATTAATTTTTTTTCGAAAATATTTTTGGAAAAACGAAAAAGAAAAGAAAAATTTTGAAAAAGTTTTTGAAAGAAAAATTACCTAATCTGAGCAACAAGATGAACCGTCAGTTGTCCATACTCAAACAATCCCCAGCAACGGCGCCAAAAACTTGGTGTTGTTTCCGGATTAAAAACTTGGCATCATTGTGGGTTGGAAATAATTGTTTGAATTGTTGTTCGAAATTGATTCCCCGGCAACGGCGCCAAAAACTTGGTGGACGAAATTGTGATAAAAGAGTTCCAGGCACTGTTAGAGAAGCTCACAACTCCGTTCAACTTAACCAGCAAGTGTACTGGGTCATCCAAGTAATACCTTACGTGAGTAAGGGTCGATCCCACAGAGATTATTGGTATGAAGCAAGTTATGGTCACCTTGTAAATCTCAGTTAAGTGGATTCATAGGGTCAAATGTAATTAGATTGGATAAATAAAAATAAATAAAATAAAAAGGGATAGAAATACTTATGTAAATCAATAGTGGAAATTTCAGATAGGCGTGTGGAGATGCTAGAATCCTTTCGAATCTCTACTTTCTTATTGCTCTCATCCAATCCTTCTTACTCCTTTCCATGGCAAGCTGTATGTAGGGCATCACCATCATCAATGGCTACTTTTAATCCTCTCAGGAAAATGGTCCTAGCTGTCACTGCACGGCTAATCGTCTGGAGGCATCACCCTTGACAATGGCTACATCCCATCCTCTCAGTGAAAATGCTCCAAATGCTCTGTCACAGCACGACTAATCATCTGTCGGTTCTCAATCAGGTTGGAGTAGAATCCATTGATTCTTTTGCGTTTGTCATCACGCCCAGCCTTCAGGAGTTTGAAGCTCGTCACAGTCATTCAATACCGGAATCCTACTCGGAATACCACAGACAAGGTTAGACTTTCCGGATTCCCATGAATGCCACCATCTATCTAGCTTATACCACGAAGATTCTGTTGGGGAATCTAAGAGATATGCGCCCGGCCTAAAGTAGAACGAAAGTAGTTGTCAGTCACGCGCGTTCATAGGTGAGAATGATGATGAGTGTCACGGATCATCACATTCATCAAGAAAGAGAATTGAATAAAAAGTAATAGTAATTGTATTGAAACTTGAGGTACAGCAGAGCTCCACACCCTTAATCTATGGTGTGCAGAAACTCCACCGTTGAAAATACATAAGTGAAAGGTTCAGGCATGGCCGAATAGCCAGCCCCCTTGGTCTAAGGACTATGCGCCCCCAGATGTTCCTTAGATCTAAAGTGATCAAAAGATGACTAATACACTAGTAAAAAGTCTTATTTATACTAAACTAGCTACTAGGGTTTACATGAGTAAGTAATTGATGCATAAATCCACTTCCGGGGCCCACTTGGTGTATGTTTGGGCTGAGCTTGATCTATCCACGAGCTGAGGCTTTTCTTGGAGTTGAACGCCGAGTTATAACGTGTTTTGGGCGTTCAACTCCGGATCATGACGTGTTTCTGGCGTTTAACTCCAGACAGCAGCATGTATTTGGCGTTCAACGCCAAGTTACGTCGTCAATTTTCGAATAAAGTATGAACTATTATATATTGCTGGAAATATCTGGATGTCTACTTTCCAACGCCGTTAAGAGCGCGCCATTTGGAGTTCTGTAGCTCCAGAAAATCCATTTCGAGTGAAGGGAGGTCAGATTCCAACAGCATCAGCAGTCCTTTTGTCAGCCTTTTTCAGAGTTTTGCTCAAGTCCCTCAATTTCAGCCAGAAATTACCTGAAATTACAGAAAAACACACAAACTCATAGTAAAGTCCAGAAATGTGAATTTAACATAAAAACTAATGAAAACATCCCTAAAAGTAGCTTGAACTTACAAAAAACTACCTAAAAACAATGCCAAAAAGCGTATAAATTATCCGCTCATCAACGAGCTAAAGTCTCAGTTAGAGGATTTGTTGGGAAAGAATTTTATACGACCAAGTGTCTCTCCGTGGGGTGCTCCAGTGTTACTGGTGAAGAAGAAGGATGGGAGTATGCGGCTCTGTGTGGATTACAGGTAGTTGAACAAGGTTACAATAAAGAATAAGTACCCATTGCCGAGAATTGATGATCTCATGGATCAGTTACAAGGAGCTGGAGTTTTCTCCAAGATTGATTTGCGATCCGGTTATCACCAGATAAGGGTGAGGGGTGAGGATATCCCTAAGACCACTTTCAGGACTCGTTATGGTCATTACGAGTACACTGTAATGTCTTTTGGGTTGACGAACGCTCCTGCAGTATTCATGGATTACATGAATAGAGTTTTTCGTCCGTTTCTGAATAAATTCGTTGTTGTCTTCATTGATGACATACTGATTTATTCCAAGACTGAAGAAGAGCATGCGGAACACTTGAGGACCGTGTTGCAGATTCTAAAGAAGAAGAAACTCTATGCAAAACTGTCTAAGTGTGAGTTTTGGAAGAGTGAGGTGAAGTTTTTGGGCCATGTGGTGAGTAAGAAGGGAATAGCCGTAGATCCAACTAAGGTGGAGGCTGTGATGGATTGGAAGCAACCGACCACCGTGACGGAGATAAAGAGTTTTCTGGGTTTAGCTGGCTATTACCGAAGGTTTATCAAGGGCTTTTCACAGATAGCTTTGCCAATGACAAAGTTAACCCGCAAAGTCACTCCGTTTGTTTGGACTCCTGAGTGCGAGGAGAGCTTTCAGACATTGAAGAAAAAGTTGACCACTGCACCTGTGTTAGTGTTACCTGAGCCGAACGAGCCTTTTGAGGTGTATTGTGATGCCTCATTGAAGGGTCTAGGGTGCGTGCTGATGCAGCATCATAATGTGGTGGCGTATGCCTCACGACAGTTGAGACCTCATGAAGTTAGTTACCCTACGCACGATTTGGAACTCGCTGCGGTTGTGTTTGCCTTGAAGGTGTGGAGGCATTACCTCTATGGGGTTAAGTTCCAAGTTTTCTCTGATCATAAGAGCTTGAAGTACCTCTTTGATCAGAAAGAGCTTAATATGAGGCAGAGAAGGTGGATGGAATTGTTGAAGGACTACGACTTTGAGTTGCATTACCATCCAGGAAAGGCGAACGTAGTGGCGGATGCGTTAAGTCGGAAGTCGTTATATGCGGCTTGGATGATGCTTCAAGAGGAGAAGTTGCTCAAGGGATTTGAGAGTCTGAAAATTGGTGCTCGAGAAGTATCCGAAACTTTGTGTTTGAGCCGATTAGAGATCTCAAGTGATTTTAAGTCCGAACTCCTAAAGGCTCATCAGAATGATGAAGCTTTATGGAAGGTGTTACCGGCTATTGAGGAAGGAAAACAGTGGAGAGTGTTGGAAGAAAAAGATGGGTTATGGAGATTCAAGGGTAGGATCATTGTGCCGGATGTTGGCACTTTGAGGCAAGATATTTTAAAGGAGGCACACAAAAGTGGATTCTCCATTCACCCGGGAAGTACTAAGATGTACCATGATTTAAAGGCGATGTTTTGGTGGCCGGGTATGAAGAATGATGTGGCGGAATATGTATCAAAGTGCTTAACTTGTCAAAAGGTAAAGATTGAACATCAAAGACCTTCCGGGATGTTGCAACCTTTAGAGATTCCGCAATGGAAGTGGGAAAGTATTGCAATGGACTTTGTGTCTGGATTGCCAAGGACTAGGGCTGGTTTTGATGCTATCTGGGTGATTGTGGACCGACTGACGAAGTCAGCTCACTTTTTACCCATTCGTATGACTTACACCCTTGAGGAGCTAGCACGGTTATACATAAAGGAGATTGTGAGACTTCATGGTGTACCTGCTACTATAATCTCTGATAGAGATCCTCGTTTCACTTCAAGGTTTTGGGGTGCATTTCAGAAAGCTTTTGGAACCCGATTAAGCTTGAGCACGGCTTACCATCCCCAAACAGATGGTCAATCCGAGAGGACGATCCAAACACTAGAGGATATGTTGAGAGCTTGTGTTTTGGACCAACCGGTGAGTTGGGATCGGTATATGCCATTAGTGGAGTTTGCATACAATAATAGTTATTACGCGAGCATCGGAATGGCTCTGTATGAGGCCTTGTATGGGAGGAAATGTCAATCTCCGCTATGTTGGTATGAAGCTGGAGAGAAAAGCTTGTTAGGGCCGGAAATGATAGCTGAGACTACTGAACAAGTCAAGAAAATCCGTGATAGGATGCTTACGGCGCAGAGTCGTCAAAAGAGTTACGCCGATCAGAGGCGAAAGCCCTTAGAATTTGAGGAAGGAGATCATGTTTTCCTTAAGGTTACTCCGACTACAGGAGTAGGTAGGGCGATTAAGGCAAAGAAGTTGAATCCTCGATACATTGGTCCATTTCAGATCCTGGAGAGGATTGGACCGGTGGCGTATCGGATGGCTCTACCACCTCATCTTTCGAATCTGCACGATGTGTTTCACGTGTCGCAGCTTCGGAAGTACACTCCTGATGCTAGCCATGTGTTAGAACCTGAGTCGGTTCAGTTAAGGGAAGATTTGACGCTTCCAGTGGCTCCGATCAGAATTGATGATACTAGTATCAAACGGTTGCGTTGAAAAGAGGTTTCATTAGTCAAAGTGGCTTGGAGTCGAGGTGGTGTCGAGGAACACACTTGGGAACTCGAGTCGGAGATGCGAACGGATTATCCGCATTTATTCTCAGGTATTTGCATTTGAATTTTGTGGGCGAAATTCCCAATTAGGTGGGTTGAATGTAAAACCCGGTTAATTAACGGCTAATTAACCCATAAATGGGAATTTATTCTAGAAAGCCCAAAATATGATTTTTGTGGCTAAATATGATAGAGGAGATTGAGACGAGAATTTTGGTACCAATTTTATAGAATTCAGACCAAGATTGGACCGAACGGGCCAAACCGGACCCAAAGTGGGCCCTTGGCCCAACATAACTAAACCAAAACCCTAGTTTTCAGCATTCTCTCTCCTCACTAAACACACTCACATGCTGAAAATGGAGGCCATGGAGGGAAGAACACTCTCTCAAGTTCTTTCTCTCACTTGATCTTCAAACCACCATAACTTTTGATCTAGAGCTCCGATTTCTGCACCATTTGCGGCCACGCGTTCACCGCGAAGAGCTCTACAAAACCCATACAATTAATCTTCAGGTAAGCCACGTTTTGCTCTTCAAAATTCCAGCCTTGTTTTCGAGTTTTATGAGCAAAAATGTTGAGATTTTGGGCTCTTTGATGTTATAGGACCCAACTCTCTTGAAGGAGAAGGTTAATCTTGTCTCCTTGGACCTTGGGTACGGTGTGGTAAGATTCTCAACCCTAGTGTAATTTTGTTGTTCTATGATGTTTGGGTATTGAGATGTTGTGTATGGGTATGATGATTGTGGCTTAGGTTGTGTATATGTGAATATTGGAGCTTGATTGGTGATTTTGAAAAGCTTGAAAAAGGGATTTGGTGGTGAAAAATCTGTTCTTGGAGGTATTGAGGCCTTGAGAGCTTGTGGATTAGTGGTTTGGAAGTGCTCCGGTTGAGCTTGGAAAAATCGACTAAGGTATGGTTTCGGTTTCCCGTATCTAATATGTAATGTGGTAGGAAATACTTAGGCTAGAGGCCCTAAGATAGGCATTGAATGGTTGATGTTGTTGAATGATTGAGATATATGATGTGGTCATATATGTGATGATGATTATTGATACCTTGGTGGTATGATGTATTAGAAATATGCATGTTGTGATATATGCTTGATGATTGGTTATGGTTGAATTGTGGGTTGAACCATGTTGATGGTGAGTATGATATTGATTGTGTACAATGATGATTTATTGGAATTGGTGTTGTTGAGAATTGGCATGAGGAAGAGTATATGATATGTCAATATGTTTGAGTTTGAGCCACTTGGGTGAAGTGGGTTAAAATGATGAGATAGTGATTTTGTAAATTGTGGTAATGTGTCAATGTGTGAGTTGAGGAGGCTTGATGTTGAATTTGATATATATTGATTGATTTCAAAGAAAAGGGATGAAATTGGCATGTTTTGATTGGTTTTGAAAAGAGTTGAAAATGGCCTGTTTGAAAATGGCACTTTGTGGTTTTTATGAAAAACATGGTTTTTGGGCATATTTTGACGGGACATAACTTGGACTACGGATCTCTGTTTTGTGCCAAATCTATTTAGAAATAAAATTGGATCCGGGATGTCCATGCTGTTCGAAAAACAGGTGAAAAATGATTTAAAATGAGGAAGTTATGTCCGTTTGAAGATTGGGGTTTAAATATGTGAATTCTGCAGCTTTTAACTTAGAAAATTTTTAGCAGAACGACCCCTCGCGCGTAGGCACACTTGGCGCGTACGCGCCGTTTTTCCAGAAAATGCCATCCACGCGTGCGCGTGATGTGCGCGAAAACTGTGCCAGCTTTGTGTCTGAGGCACGAGAGTACCCACGCGTACGCATGGTTGACGCGTGCGCGTCGTTTGGCTATTTTTCAATCCACACGTTAGCGTGCATGACGCTTACGCGTCGATGAGTTTTTGAGGCCATCCACGCGTGCGCGTGGAGTGCGCGTACGCGTGGCCCTGTTTTCATCCCAAAGTTGATTTTTGATTTTTAAAAGCCAAATTTCATACTTCTAAGCCTCCGATCTCACCACTTATATCTTAAATCATTATGATATGTCTAGCTATGAGAAGAAAGGCTAGTGAATGTGGTAACTTGCGAGTGAAGCAAGGGGAAAATGAATGATCAATGAGGATCAAGCATGATTATGTGAGATGCGGAGGATGGTGGTGGAAATGCTTGTTATGCCATAGGCCGAAAGGCTGTAATTGTTAATGAAACGGCTGGTTATGGATTTAACCGTGAGCCGGATGGCTGGATTATTGCCGTGTTACGGCGGAGCCGTGATTATGGCTATGTATAAATGCATATATATGCTGTTGAATGAATTGTGAATGTTGCACTTCCATTATCGGAGATGAGAGTTTCCCTGGGAGAAAGCAGTGGCTAGCCACCATGTGCTCCAGGTCGAGACTTGAAGCTCTTTTGACCCTATGTCGTCAGGGTGGCCGGGCACTGTGAAATTCCCGGACGAGCTCACCCCCAAAAAATATTCACCAGTGAAGGTGATGGATATGGATCATGATTATGATCAAGTTATAATGAGCATGACTCAAGTTGGGGAGACACGACAGAGGGACAGTCCAATGGTTAACTGCCAGGACTTGTCGGGTTGGCTCTATAACCGACAGATGATATCATCAGCCACTAGGGACAGGCATTCATCATATGCATACTATATGAATTGTTTGGGATTGCCTATTTGACTGCATATTACTTGCTAATTGTCTAAATGCCTTACTTGTTCCTAATTGTATATTTCTTGCTTGATATAACTGTGTTTGCTACATTATACTCCTGCTGGTGGTTGGGAGGTCTGAAGGAATTGGAAAGGGAAGTATTAGTTAGACTGAAGAATCTTTAGTCAGATACCCTTATATGGTTTAGCTTGTTTATAAGCTTTGATATTATCTGGAGGAAGTTCTAGGATTGCATTTGGCTTTCCTCCATTATTATGTATTATATATGTGGAAGTTGTTACCATGCTGGGGACCTCTGGTTCTCACCCATGCGGATTTTGTGGTTTTCAGATGCAGGACGTGAGGTTTCCCGCTGAGGCATGCTGGAGACTTCTAGATTTGCGAAGATCCTTTGTTCTCGGGGCTATGTTTTGGTTTATATGTTTTGCTTAGATACTTTTATCTCCATTAAATAATACAAACTGTGATGACTCCTCTTATGGGAGATTTTAGAGATTAGGTTTTATGTATTTGTGTCCCTTTGGGCTTCCTTTGGGGTTTTCCTTATTTTTATCATATGTATATATTGCTATGCTCGGACCGGTTATCTTCGTAGCCTGATCTTGAGTCTTGATATTCCTATTTTTGACACTCCTTTGTATATATATAATCTCGCGTTGGTTTATCCTTGCTCGTTACGTTATCGATCAGAGTGTTGCGCTTTAGAGTTGCGATTTTTGTTTACCCCTTTTTCTACAAAGGCTCCTAGTTATAATCAATCATTCATACTACTATACGTACTAAATTTTTATCTTAGAGGTCGTAATACCTTGCCATCTCTGAATTATGACTTAAGCATAAGACTCTGTATGGTAGGGTGTTACAGATATCAAGTTGACGTATTTTTATTTATTATTGTTATTGAAACGGATGTGATATGAAATGTACCAAAAAAAAATTCTCACATTCAATTTATTTTATTGTAGTCTTCTATCTATTCTATTTATTTTTATTTTCTTCTTATTCATTTTATTTTCTTTTTAAATGTTACATAATTGATTATAATTTATACCAACCTATCTACTTATCTACTTAAGATACTAAAACTGGGTTTTTTCCCAACTTATGATGGTGAGATGTCATTTTTTCGTGAATCCATTTTCCCTCCAAAATGATTGCACTATTTCTCTCTTTTAAATTTATTTTTAAAAATTATCTTTAATTGATATAATTATATTATAATTAATATTTAATGAATGATACATAATTATACTAATTTAAGATAATCTCTTTATTATAATTATACTAATCTCTTTTAAATTTATTTCAGAAAATTATCTTAATTATAATTATATAACAATATTATACTTAGCATTTAATGACTAATTTATAATTATACTAATTTAGAAAAATATCTCTATTATAATTATATAAAATCAATAATTAATACATTATTAACCTAATTATCAATCAAAAATATTTTTAACTATTTTAATTATATTGATTTTAATTATATTGATATAATTCTATTTTTTATTCATTATCCTAAAATTTTATTAATTACAAGTTATTATCTTAATGGTGACCTATATAATAATAATAATAATAATAATAATAAGAAGAAGAAGAAGAAGAAGAAGAAGAAGAAGAAGAAGAAGATAGAAAATTATATGTTAGAAAAATATAAATTGGTTATTAATAATTGGTTATTAATAATGATAATTATATGATTAATTTTTAATATAAATTATATAACTAATTTAATATTAATGATAATTCAATATATATATTAATAACCAATTTAATATTAATAACGATAATTATCGTTATTATTCAATAATAATAATAATAATAATAATAATAATAATAATAATAATAATAATAATAATCTTTTTTTTTTATTAAAACACTCATCTAATTGAATTAATATAAATATTTAATAAAAATAAAAGATGAATTTTTTGGCTTGAAGGATAATACAATTAAATATTCTTAAAGATTTTAAAATTGTAAGTATATATTCTTCCTATATTAATATACACATGCATGTTATCTCATTTTTTTCATAAATGAAAAATAACATTTACCCATTAAATTTGTTAGTTGCACAACCGATTCATCTTATTTATTGTGATTGAGGTTGATATATAATCATAAAGATTTTTTTCCTCCATTAATTTTAGTAAAGAAATCCATAACGTAAAATAAAATAAAATAAAGTCAGTATCTACTTTTTTTCTCAATATTTTTTATATTTACGGTAAATATTAAATATAAAAAAGAAAAAAATAATATTAATTATTATCACTTTTATTTATTTACATTCATAATTAAATTTAATATAATTATAGTAAGTCTATATAATTATAACAACTTATATCTGTTACATATATAGCAATTATATTATATATAATTATATATTTCTTCTTTTATATATACTTAGCAAGTATTTCTATTTATATAATCTACTTAATATATTGAAATTGTTTTTTTTTTTCAACTAATGAGAGTGATGTGTGAATTTCTCATGAATTAATTTTTCCTCCAAAATGAATGCATTTAATGAATAATGTAACACCCTACCACACAGAGCCTTACGCTTAAGTCGTAAAGCAGAGATGGCGAGGTATTACGATTTCTAAAAAAAATAAAATACATACTTATAGTAGTAGAAAGAAGATATTAGACTAGGAGTCTTGAAAAATGGGTAAAACAAAATCGCCAAAATAAAAAGCACCATGCTCCGGAAACAGAACAACTTGCGTGTGAGTTAAACTATAACTATCAAACGTAAGATAATAAAAGTATGAATAGAAAGCCAAAGGTACAAAATAACAAGCTCCTCACTCAGTCCGCAAAGTCAAGGCTGGCCAGAGAATATTTACATATATATATATATATACATATCCAAAATCCAAAATGTATATAAACAAAACCCTGCCTCTCCATAAACATCTAGGAGGATCAAAAAGAATAAGTTATGTGGAGAGAAAGATAAGTACGTGTATATACATCACTACACACCAAAATAACCCAGTAACCACTTCGCTTCAGGTGTCCAGACGCCTAATGAGATACCTTTCGACCTGCATCTGAAAAACAACAATATAGTATGGAATGAGAACCGGAGGTTCTCAGTATGGTAAAGGTGCCCGCATAGTTAATATAAAAGGTCTCGGGAAAGCCAGAGGCATTCCTAGAACTTCGACACTCAGACTTCATCTTAATGATTCAACTAAACCAGAATTAGGTAAGTTATCTAAGGTATTCTAATTCTGAATCTAACTTTAACCTAACATTCTACTTTCTGTCACTTCTAATCCTCTGAATCACTCGTAGGATAACCCTCTTCACACCTCCGCCAAGAGGAGTTTCTCAGAAAACATACACGTACAATTCAAGTAAGGAAAACACATGTATAGATAACAGTTACAGCACATAAATCAGATATCAGTTAATGTCAATTTAACAGTTAGGCAAACCAAAACAAATTCAAACTCAAGCAATACATACAAATGCATATGATGCATGCCTGTCCTATGGCTAATGAGTCTCATCTGTCGGTTATACAGCCAACCCGACAAGTCCTGATAGTTAACCATTGGACAGTCCCTCTGTGCGCGCATCCCCAAGCTCAATAATATTCCATGGAGTTACACTCCAAGCTCAATAATATAGTATTCCATGGAGTTAAACTCCAAGCTCACTAATATTCAATATTCATATTTATATGCATGCCCATGGGAGAATCCGGGGAGTTAAAGTGTCCGGTCACATCTTGCGCCAGAGGGTCAACAAATAGTCTCAAATACACAAGCCACATAATAATCTCTTTCCCTTTTAAAATAACACTTCAAATCCAAACTTTAATTCTTATAGAAATTTTGGCAATATCTCTTCTAAAACTCAAATTTCTGCCACCCTTCAAGGGTCCCAACTATCAAACCAAACACCTCTCAATCCTTCAAATAATTTCCAGTAACAAATTATTTCAAAAATCAAACAAATACCAATATTAAATCTTTTTCCAAACCGACCAACTTCAACATCAAATTATTAACAACAGCTAAACCTCACATTTTATATACCATATACACAATCCATCAATTATACATTCAGTTCATTCCTATCTTAAGGTCTTCTAGCCTAAGTTTTCACGTGACATTAAATGTTAACTACGAGAAACCAAAACCATACTTTCGTATGGAATCAAAATATTCGAAGCTCTGGAGAAGCTTTCTGACTGAGTTATCGAAGAAGAAAATGTCCAGAATCGTTTATGCCTCCTAAAATTTTCATTGGCTAAACCCAAAGAAAAGATGAGCTATGTCACTGTCAATTTCCACTAATCAAAAATGGTGCCAACATGTAGAAGAAGAGGTTACGAATACTCTTACCGGATTAGATTTTTTATTGGAGTTACGGATTGCAAAAAATCGAAGCCGGAAATTCGAAAGGATTTACGTTCTTTCTTTTTTTTCTCTTCATTACGCTATTCTCTCTCTTCTTTTCTTTTCTTACGGTATTCATATATATATATATATATATATATATATATATATATATATATATATATATATATATATATATATAAAACAAGCCGCCTTAGGCTTTCTTTATTATATATACATAAGATTAATGATAAACTTTGGTGGACATATTTATATACAATGAATTAATGTTTGAAGTACATTATATATAGTCTTTAGTGGATAATAATAATTATATATATATATATATATATATATATATATATATATATGAAAGCATAGACTAGATAATCGAAAGTAGGCAAATCAAATAGTTATAATAATAATAATATGAATTTGATTAAATTAAAATTATTAGTTCAATTTCTGATAATAAAATAATTTTTTTAAAAATAGAAAATTTCAATTTATGAAATAAATTATAATTTATATATATATATATATATATATATTTTAAATTAAGGTCATTACATTCTACCCACTTTACAAAAATTTTCGTCCTCGAAAATTGATATAACATGAAAATGATTCATATTAACGTAACTTCCCTTCTTAAACATGTCAAAGAAAAACAGAAAGATTTGACATGCTTAGTTTGCAAATCCAGGATATTCTTATGGCTTCAAAGTCTACGCAAAGCGGTAGATACAAGATAGGTTCGATGCAGAAAGGTTATAAGGCAGGCTGGTATTAGAATGACGGGTTTATCACTTCTAATACTCACTTCATCTAGCTCTTAAGTTCTGCCAATTCTAATGGTGTCACCTTACGTAATACAATCGAAACTGCTTCAGCCTCTGACACTAAATCTATCACAACTTAACTTTCTCTTGACACCTAACTGGTTATCAACAAGATATTTTTATCGGCCTAAATTCCTAGTCCGTATCCAAATCCAAAACTACGTCCAGTCTTTCCAATCCTAAACTTCCATATCTGGTTATATAACCTAAGTGAAAATGGGGTCCTAGCTCTACACAGAACAAATCTGTCCTACGTATTCTGTATCATACTTACCTCGATCCTGTCATGGCCAACCCACATTTGTGGCTCTTCCACGCGGACAATTCCTAGACATGTGTCCTGGTGCTCTATATCGAAAGCACATTCTCAGTCCGGCCCTGTGCGGCTCCTCTGGAGTGGTCTCACCAAAGCCTTCCTGTAGCAGTGTCCACTTCATGGAGCAATCCTCTGCGTGCTGGCTCTTCTTAACTAACTCAGTGAAATTTGTTAGCTTTTGTGGATATACGTAATTAAAGATTTCTCTCATTAGTCCTTTCTCATACTGAGCACACTTCCATTCCTCATAATCAGCTGGATTTTCTTGACAAGTTTTTGAGAAACGGCACAGGTTGTCGAATTCACGAGTATAGTCAGCAACGGACATATCCTTTTGCTTCAGCTGCATTAACTCCAATTCCTTTGCAATGCGAAATGCATGCAAGAAGTATCTCCCGTAAAACTCTGTCTTGAATCTTTTCCAAGGGACATCCGTTAACTCCACCTGCAAGGTATGACACAATTCTTGCCACCAATTCTGAGCATCTCCCTCCAACATATGAGTCACTATCTCTACTGACTGTACTTCAGGAACATGCTGAGTGTACAAAAACCTCTCCACTTTTCGAAACCACTGATCAGCCTCTAGGGCATTGGCGTTTCCGTTAAATCGAGGTGGACTACACTTGAGGAAATCAGTAAGGGTCATTGACCTATAGTATCGACTTACGTTACTCGTACCAGCACTAGAGCTTCCACCTCGACGTTCTTGCTTTGGTTCAACCACGGGATTTCCTCTTCGTATACCTTGTTCGGATCCACGAGACGACATTTGGTCCCTATTCACACCAAACAAGTGATATTAAGTTGATCAATCTCAATATCGCAAGTTTAATGCTTCAAGTTCCAAATGCATGCTCATGAACATTTATGCCACATATATCAACCAGATATCCTAATAGCACATACACACACCCAGAGTATGCCCAGAAGCATAATCAGTCCACCCCTCAGGCTCTATAGGAACGAACTGCTCTGATACCATAATGTAACACTCTACCACACAGAGCCTTACGCTTAAGTTGTAAAGCAGAGATGGCGAGGTATTACGATTTCTAAAAAAAATAAAATACATACTTATAGTAGTAGAAAGAAGATATTAGACTATGAGCCTTGAAAAATGGGTAAAACAAAATCGCCAAAATGAAAAGCGCCACACTCCGGAAACAGAACAACTTGTGTGTGAGTTAAACTATAACTATCAAACGTAAGATAATAAAAGTATGAATAGAAAGCCAAAGGTACAAAATAACAAGCTCCTCACTCAGTCCGCGAAGTCAAGGCTGGCCGGAGAATATTTACATATATATATATATATACATATATATATACATACATATATATATATATATATACATATCCAACATCCAAAATGTACATAAACAAAACCCTGCCTCTCCATAAACCTCTAGGAGGATTAAAAAGAATAAGTTATGCGGAGAGAAAGCTAAGTACGTGTATATACATCACTACACACCAAAATAACCCAGTAACCACTTCGCTTCAGGTGTCCAGACGCCTAATGAGATACCTTTCGACCTGCATCTGAAAAACAACAATATAGTATGGAATGAGAACCGGGGGTTCTCAGTATGGTAAAGGTGTCCGCATAGTTAATATAAAAGGTCCCGGGAAAGCCAGAGGCATTCCTAGAACTTCGACACTCAGACTTCATCTTAATGATGCAACTAAAGCAGAAATAGGTAAGTTATCTAAGGAATTCTAGTTCTGAATCTAACTTTAACCTAACATTCTACTTTCTGTCACTTCTAGTCCTCTGAATCACTCGTAGGATAACCCTCTTCACACCTCCGCCAAGAGGGATTTCTCAGAAAACATACACGTACAATTCAAGCAAGGAAAACACATGTATAGATAACAGTTACAGCACATAAATCAGATAGCAGTTAATGTCAATTTAACTGTTAGGCAAACCAAAACAAATTCAAACTCAAGCAATACATAAAAATGCATATGATGCATGCCTGTCTTTTGGCTGATGAGTCTCATCTGTCGGTTATACAGCCAACCTGACAAGTCTTGGTAGTTAACCATTGGACAGTCCCTCTGTGCGCGCATCCCCAAGCTTAATAATATTTCATGGAGTCAAACTCCAAGCTCAAATATAATATTCCATGGAGTCACACTCCAAGCTCAATAATATTCCATGGAGTTACACTCCAAGCTCAATAATATAGTATTCCATGGAGTTAAACTCCAAACTCAATAATATTCAATATTCATATTTATATGCATGCACATGGGGGAATTCGGGGAGTTAAAGTGCCCGGTTACATCTTGCCACAGAGGGTCAACAAATAATCTCAAATACACAAGCCACATAATAATCTCTTTCCCTTTTAAAATAACACTTCAAATCCAAACTTCAATTCTTATAGAAATTTTGGCAATATCTCTTCTAAGACTCAAATTTCTGCCACCCTTCAAGGGTCCCAACTATCAAACCAAACACCTCTCAATCCTTCAAATCATTTCTAGTAACAAATTATTTCAAAAATCAAACAAATAACAATATTAAATCTTTTTCCAAACCGACCAACTTCAACAGCAAATTATTAACAACAGCTAAACCTCACATTTTATACCATATACACAATCCATCAATTATACATTCAGTTCATTCATATCTTAAGGTCTTCTAGCCTAAGTTTTCACGTGACATTAAATGTTAACTACGAGAAACCAAAACCATACCTTCGTATGGAATCAAAAGATTCGAAGCTCTGGAGAAGCTTTCTGACCAAGTTATCGAAGAAGAAAATATCCAGAATCGTTTATGCCTCCTAAAATTCTCGTTGGCCAAACCCAAAGAAAAGATGAGCTATGTCACTGTCAACTTTCACTAATCAAAAATGGTGCCAACGTGTAGAAGAAGAGGTTACGAATACTCTTACCAGATTAAATTTTTTATTGGAGTTACGAATTGCAAGAAATCGAAGCCGAATGTTCAAAAGGATTTACGTTCTTTCTTTTTTTCTCTTCGTTACGCTATTCTCTCTCTTCTTTTATTTTCTTACGGTATTCATATATATATATATATATATATATATATGACTTAAAAAAGCAAGCCGCCTTAGGCTTTTTTTATTATATATACATAAGGTTAATGATAAATTTTAGTGGACATATTTATATACAGTGAATTAATGTTTGAAGTACATTATATGCATAGTCTTTAGTGGATATTAATAATCATATATTATATATAAATGAAAGCAAAGACTAGATAATCAAAAATAGGCAAATCAAATAGTTATAATAATAATAATAATAATAATAATAATAATAATAATAATAATAATAATAATAATAATAATAATAATTGATGAGCGGATAATTTGTACGCTTTTTGGCATTGTTTTTAGTATGTTTTTAGTATGATCTAGTTAGTTTTTAGTATATTTTTATTAGTTTTTAGTTAAAATTCACTTTTCTGGACTTTACTATGAGTTTGTGTGTTTTTCTGTGATTTCAGGTATTTTCTGGCTGAAATTGAGGGACCTGAGCAAAAATCTGATTCAGAGACTGAAAAGGACTGCAGATGCTGTTGGATTCTGACCTCCCTGCACTCGAAGTGGATTTTCTGGAGTTACAGAAGCCCAATTGGCGCGCTCTCAACGGCATTGGAAAGTAGACATCCTGGGCTTTCCAGCAATATATGATAGTCCATATTTTGCCCAAGATTTGATGGCCCAAACCGGCGTTCAAAGTCACCCTCAGGAATTCCAGCGTTAAACGCCGGAATTGGCACCAAAATGGGAGTTAAACGCCCAAACTGGCACTAAAGCTGGCGTTTAACTCCAAGAATAGTCTCTACACGAAAATGCTTCAATGCTCAGCCCAAGCACACACCAAGTGGGCCCGGAAGTGGATTTTTATGTCATTTACTCATCTCTGTACACCCTAGGCTACTAGTATTTTCAACGGTGGAGTTTCTACACACCATAGATTAAGGTGTGGAGCTCTGCTGTACCTCGAGTATTAATGCAATTACTATTGTTCTTCTATTCAATTCCGCTTGTTCTTGTTCTAAGATACCACTTGTTCTTCAACTTGATGAATGTGATGATCCGTGACACTCATCATCATTCTCACCTATGAACGTGTGACTGACAACCACCTCCGTTCTACCTTAGATTGGGTGGATATCTCTTGGATTCCTGATACACGATGCATGGTTGATCGCCTGACAACCGAGTGCTCGCCTGACAAAAGAGCCAGCCATTCCGTGAGATCAGAGTCTTCGTGGTATAGGCTAGAACTGATGGCGGCATTCAAGAAAATCCGGAAGGTCTAACCTTGTCTGTGGTATTCTGAGTAGGATTTAATGATTGAATGACTGTGACGTGCTTCAAACTCCTAGCAGGCGGGGCGTTAGTGACAGACGCAAAAGAATCGATGGATTCTATTCCGGCCTGACCGAGAACCGACAGATGATTACCCATGCTGTGACAGAGCATAGGCAACGTTTTCACTGAGAGGATGGGAGGTAGCCATTGACAACGGTGAAACCCTACATAAGCTTGCCATGGAAAGGAATAAGAAGGATTGGATGAAGACAGTAGGAAAGCAGAGAGACGGAAGGGAAGGCATCTTCATGCGCTTATCTGAAGTTCCTACCAATGAAGTACATAAGTATCTCTATCTTTATCTTTGTGTTTTTATGCGTTCATCACCATATCCATTTGAGTTTGCCTGACTAAGATTTACAAGATGACCATAGCTTGCTTCATACTAACAATCTCCGTGGGATCGACCCTTACTCGCGTAAGGTTTATTACTTGGACGACCCAGTGCACTTGCTGGTTAGTTGTGCGAAGTTGTGTAATGCCATGGTATTGAGCTACCAAGTTTTTGGGGCTCATGACTGGGGATTATGAGAGTTGTGAAAAAGTATTGTTCACAATTTCGCGCACCAAGTTTTTGGCGCCGTTGCCGGGGATTGTTCAGTTTGGACAACTGACGGTTCATCTTGTTGCTTAGATTAGGTATTTTTTTTCGAAATTCTTGAAGAGGAATTCTAGAGTTTCATGATGATTTGTTGAAGTCTGGCTGGCTGAGAAGCCATGTCTAATCTCATTGGACCGAGGTTTCAACTTATCATCACAAGAGCTTGTTGATTTTTATCAATCTTGCTTTTGGAGCAGTGATCTGCTAAGGCTTGGCTGGCCATTGGCCATGTCTAGTGTTTTGGACCGAAGCTTTCTTTGAAAGCTTGGCTGGCTGTGAAGCCATGTCTAATTCCTGGACCGGAGTCTTAGACTAGCATTGCACTGATTCCTGGAATTCTCATTAAGAATTTTGATGCCTTTTTCCACTTAATTTTCGAAAAACACAAAAAAAAAATCAAAAAAATCATAAAATCCAAAAAAATGTTTCTTGTTTGAGTCTAGTGTCTCATCTTAAGTTTGGTGTCAATTGCATGCATTCATTCATGTGTCTTAAGGATTTTCAAGTAATTCTTGATGATTTTCGTGCTCTGATCTTTGAATTCAATTGACTTGAGTGTTTTGTGTGTCTCATATGCATTCTCATTTTGTTAGTGTCAGTGGTATACAAACTGCTAAGTTTGGTGTCTTGCATGCATTGTTATTTGATTCTTGTTGCATTTTGATTTGTTCTTATTATTAAAAAAATCCAAAAATATTTTTAATTTGTGTCTTCTCAAGTCAATAATACAGAGAATTGAAGATTCAGAACATACAGCAGAGGAATTGCACAGAAAAAGCTGGGCGTTCAAAACGCCCAGTGAAGAAGACAGACTGGCGTTTAAACGCCAGCCAGGGTACCTGGTTGGGCGTTTAACGCCCAAAAGGGTATAGTTTTGGGCGTTAAACGCCAGAATGTGCACCATTCTAGGCGTTTAACGCCAGGATGGCACAAGGGGGAAGATTCTGTTTTTCAATGCAATTTTTTTCAGGTTTTCAAAGTTTTTCAAAATCAAATCTTTTTCAAATCATATCTTTTCAATCATATGTTTTCAAAATCAATTTCTTTCCTTTTTCAAAGATACTTACTATCAATTAATGATTTGATTCAACAATTCAAGTATGTTGCCTTTTCTATTGAGAAAGGTTTAATGTTTGAATCATATCTTTTCTTGTTAGGCAAGTTATTAATTTTCAAAATCAAATTTTTTTTTAAAATGCTTTTCAAATCATATTTTCTCAATCACATCTTTTTGAAAACCAATCATATCTTCTTAACCACATCTTTTTCAAAATAGTTTTCAATCAAATCTTTTTGATTTCTAATTTCAAAATCTTTTTCAAAAAAATCACTTGATTTCTTTTCCACTTTCATTTTCGAAAATTAAGTAATGTTTTTCAAAAATGTTTTCAAAATTTTTCACTTAATTTTCGAAAATCACTTCCCTCCTTCTCATATCCTTCTATTTATGGACTAACACTATCCCTTAATGCAAAATTCGAACTCCATCTCCTTTGATAAGTTCGAATTTTCTACTTCTGTCTTCTACTCTTCTTTTCCTCTGACACTTAAAGGAATCTCTATACTGTGACATAGAGGATTCCACATTTTCTTGTTCCCTTCTCTTTCTTATGAGCAGGAGCAAAGACAAAGGCATTCTTGTTGAGGCTGATCCTGAACCTGAAAGGACCTTGAAGCGAAAGCTAAGAGAAGCCAAAGCACAACTCTCTTTAGAGGACCTGACCGAATTCTTCAAAGAAGAAGAACCTATGGCAGCCGAAAACAACAACAATGCCAACAATGCAAGGAAGGTGCTGGGTGACTTCACTGCACCTACTCCCGATTTCTATGGGAGAAGCATCTCTATCCCTGCCATTAGAGCAAACAACTTTGAGCTTAAGCCTCAATTAGTTTCTCTAATGCAACAGAATTGCAAGTTCCATGGACTTCCATTGGAAGATCCTCATCAGTTTTTAGCTGAGTTCTTGCAAATCTGTGACACAGTCAAGACTAATGGGGTTGACCCTGAGGTCTACAGGCTTATGCTATTCCCTTTTGCTGTAAGAGACAGAGCTAGAACATGGTTGGACTCTCAACCTAAAGAAAGCCTGGACTCTTGGGAAAAGCTAGTCAATGCCTTCTTGGCAAAGTTCTTTCCACCTCAAAAATTGAGTAAGCTTAGAGTGGAAGTCCAAACCTTCAGACAGAAGGAAGGAGAATCCCTCTATGAAGCTTGGGAAAGATACAAACAATTAATCAGAAAGTGTCCTTCTGATATGCTTTCTGAATGGAGCATCATAGGTATTTTCTATGATGGTCTCTCTGAACTGTCCAAGATGTCTTTGGATAGCTCTGCTGGAGGATCTCTTCATCTGAAGAAGACGCCTACTGAAGCTCAAGAACTGATTGAAATGGTTGCAAATAACCAATTCATGTATACTTCTGAAAGGAATCCTGTGAACAATGGGACTAGTCAGAAGAAAGGAGTTCTTGAGATTGACACTCTGAATGCCATATTGGCTCAGAATAAAATATTGACTCAACAAGTCAATATGATTTCTCAAAGTCTGTCTGGAATGCAAAATGCACCAAGCAGTACTAAGGAGGCTTCATTTGAGAAAGAAGCCTATGATCCTGAGAACCCTTCAATGGAAGAGGTGAACTACATGGGAGAATCCTATGGAAACACCTATAATCCTTCATGGAGAAATCACCCAAATTTCTCATGGAAGGATCAACAGAGACCTCAACAAGGTTTCAACAATAACAATGGTGGAAGAAACAGGTTTAGCAATAGCAAGCCTTTTCCATCATCTTCTCAGCAGCAGACAGAGAGTTCTAAGCAGAATAACTCTGACTTAGCAACCATGGTCTCTGATCTAATCAAAACCACTCAAAGTTTCATGACTGAAACTAAGTCTTCCATTAGAAACTTGGAAGGACAAGTGGGACAGCTGAGCAAGAAAATTACTGAACTCCCTCCTAGTACTCTCCCAAGCAATACAGAAGAAAATCCAAAGGGAGAGTGCAAGGCCATCAACATGGCCGAATTTTGGGAGGAAGGAGAGGCAGTGAACGCCACTGAGGAAGACCTCAATGGACATCCACTGGCCTCCAATGAGTTCCCCAATGAGGAACCATGGGAATCTGAGGCTCAAAATGAGACCATAGAGATTCCATTGGACTTACTTCTGCCATTCATGAGCTCTGATGAGTATTCTTCCTCTGAAGAGGATGAGTATGTCACTGAAGAGCAAGTTGCTAAATACCTTGGAGCAATCATGAAGCTGAATGATAAGTTATTTGGAAATGAGACTTGGGAGGATGAACCTCCTTTGCTCACCAAAGAACTGGATGACTTGTCTAGGCAGAAACTGCCTCAAAAGAGACAGGATCCTGGGAAGTTTTCAATACCTTGTACCATAGGCACCATGACCTTCAAGAAGGCCTTGTGTGACTTAGGGTCAAGTGTAAACCTCATGCCTCTCTCTGTAATGGAGAAGTTAGGGATCTCTGAGGTGCAAGCTGCAAAAATCTCACTAGAGATGGCAGACAATTCAAGAAAACAAGCCCATGGACTTGTAGAGGATGTTCTGGTTAAAGTTGAAGACCATTACATCCCTACTGATTTCATAGTCCTAGAGACTGGGAAGTGCATGGATGAATCCATCATCCTTGGCAGACCCTTCCTAGCCACAGCAAGGGCTGTGATTGATGTTGATAGAGGAGAGTTGATCATTCAAGTGAATGAAAAATACTTGGTGTTTAAGGCTCAAGGATATCCCTCTATCATCATGGAGAGGAAGCATGAAGAGCTTCTCTCAAAACAGAGCCAAACAGAGCCCCCACAGCCAAACTCTAAGTTTGGTGTTGGGAGGCCACAACCAACTTCTAAGTTTGGTGTTGAACCCCCACATTCAAACTCTAAGTTTGGTGTTGGGAGGTTACAACATAGCTCTGAGCATTTCTGAGGCTCCATGAGAGTCCTCTGTCAAGCTAATGACATTAAAGAAGCGCTTGTTGGGAGGCAACCCAATGTTATATTTTATCTATTTTCTTTTGTTATTTTATCTTTTTTGTAGGTTGATGATCATAAGAAATCACAAAATCAATGAAAAAAGCAAAAACAGAATGAAAAACAGGAAGAAAAACAGCACACCCTGGAGGACGCACCTACTGGCGTTTAAACGCCAGTGAGGTTTGCAGATGGGCGTTTAACGCCCAGTCTGGCACCATTCTGGGCGTTTAACGCCAGAAAGGGGCACCAGACTGGCGTTAAACGCCAGAAAAGGGCAAGAAGCTGGCGTTAAACGCCAGAATTGGGCACCAGCCCGGCGTTTAACGCCAGAATTGGCACAAAACGAGATTTTTCTTGCCATTTGGTGCAGGGATGACTTTTCCTTGACACCTCAGGATCTGTGGAGCCCACAGGATCCCCACCTACCCTACCACTCTCTCTCCTCTTCACCCATTCACCAATCACCTCAACACCTCTTCCCCAAAAAAAACCCCTCACCTATCAAATCCCTTCTTTCTCTTCACCACTCACATCCATCCTTCATAAAACCCCACCTACCTCGCCATTCAAATTCAAACCACTTTCCCACCCAAACCCACCCTCAAATGGCCGAACCCTACCCTTCCCCTCTCCTATATAAACCCTCATTCACTCCTTCATTTTCACACAACATCCACACCACTTCTCCCCTTCTTGGCCGAAAACAAAAGCCATTCCCTTTCTCCTCATTTCTTCTTCTTCTACTCTCTTCTTTCTTCTTTTGCTCGAGGACGAGCAAACATTTTAAGTTTGGTGTGGTAAAAGCATTGCTTTTTGTTTTTCCATAACCATTTATGGCATCCAAGGCCGGAGAAACCTCTAGAAAGAGGAAAGGGAAGGCAAAAGCTTCCACCTCCGAGTCATGGGAGATGGAGAGATTCATCTCAAGGGTGCATCAAGACCACTTCTATGAAGTTGTGGCCTTGAAGAAGGTGATCCCCGAGGTCCCTTTTTCACTCAAAAAGGGTGAATATCCGGAGATCCGACATGAGATCCGAAGAAGAGGTTGGGAAGTCCTTACCAACCCCATTCAACAAGTCGGAATCTTGATGGTTCAAGAGTTCTATGCCAATGCATGGATCACCAAGAACCATGACCAAAGTGTGAACCCGGATCCAAAGAATTATCTTACTATGGTTCGGGGGAAATACTTGGATTTTAGTCCGGAAAGTGTAAGGTTGGCATTCAACTTGCCTATGATGCAAGGAGATGAACATCCTTACACTAGAAGGGTCAACTTTGATCAAAGGTTGGACCAAGTCCTCACAGTCATATGTGAAGAGGGCGCCCAATGGAAGAGAGATTCAAGAGGAAAGCCGGTTCAATTGAGAAGGCATGACCTCAAACCCGTGGCTAGAGGATGGTTAGAGTTTATACAACGCTCAATCATTCCCACTAGCAACCGGTCCGAAGTTACCATAGACCGGGCTATCATGATCCATAGCATCATGATTGGAGAAGAAATAGAGGTTCATGAGGTTATAGCCCAAGAACTCTATAAGGTGGCGGACAAGTCCTCTACCTTGGCAAGATTAGCCTTCCCTCATCTCATTTGTCACCTCTGTTATTCAGTTGGAGTTGACATAGAGGGAGACACCCCCATTGATGAGGACAAGCCCATCACTAAGAAAAGGATGGAGCACACAAGAGACCCCACTCATCATGAGATCCCTGAGATACCTCAAGGGATGCACTTTCCTCCACAAAACTATTGGGAGCAACTAAACACCTCCCTAGGAGAATTGAGTTCCAACATGGGACAACTAAGGATGGAGCATCAAGAACACTCCATCATCCTCCATGAAATTAGAGAAGATCAAAGAATCATGAGAGAGGAGCAACAAAGACAAGGAAGAGACATTGAGGAGCTCAAGCACTCCATAGGATCTTCAAGAGGAAGAAAGAGCCGCCATCACTAAGGTGGACCCGTTCCTTGATTTCCTTGTTCTTTATTCTTCTGTTTTTCGAATTTTTTTTGTGCTTATATCTATCCATGTTTGTGTCTTGTGATCATTAGTGTCTTAGTGTCTATGCCTTAAAGTTATGAATGTCCTATGAATCCATCACCTTTCTTGAATAAAAATGTGCTTAATTGAAAAAGAAAAGGATTGCATGAATTTTGAATTTTATAACAGTTTAATTATTTTGATGTGGTGGCAATATTTTTGTTTTCTGAATGTATGCTTAAACAGTGCATATGTATCTTGAATTTGTGGTTCATGAATGTTGGCTCTTGAAAGAATGATGAAAAAGGAGACATGTTACTGAGGATCTGAAAAATCATAAAAATGATTCTTGAAGCAAGAAAAAGCAATGAAAAAAAAATTTCGAAAAAAAAAAGAAAAAAGAGAAAAAGAAAGAAATAAAGTTGTGATCCAAGGCAAAAAGAGTGTGCTTAAGAACCCTGGACACCTCTAATTGGGGACTCTAGCAAAGCTGAGTCACAATCTGAAAAGGTTCACCCAATTATGTGTCTGTGGCATGTATGTATCCGGTGGTAATACTGGAAGACAGAGTGCTTTGGGCCACGGCCAAGACTCAATAAGTAGCTATGTTCAAGAATCATCATACTCTACTAGGAGAATCAATAACACTATCTGGATTCTAAGTTCCTAAAGAAGCCAATCATTCTGAATTTCAAAGGATAGAGTGAGATGCCAAAACTGTTCAGAAGCAAAAAGCTAAAAGCCCCGCTCATCTAATTGATACTGATCTTCATAGATGTTTTTGGAATTCATTGCATATTCTCTTCTTTTTATCTTATTTGATTTTCAGTTGCTTGAGGACAAGCAACAATTTAAGTTTGGTGTTGTGATGAGCGGATAATTTGTACGCTTTTTGGCATTGTTTTTAGTATGTTTTTAGTATGATCTAGTTAGTTTTTAGTATATTTTTATTAGTTTTTAGTTAAAATTCACTTTTCTGGACTTTACTATGAGTTTGTGTATTTTTCTGTGATTTCAGGTATTTTCTGGCTGAAATTGAGGGACCTGAGCAAAAATCTGATTCAGAGACTGAAAAGGACTGCAGATGCTGTTGGATTCTGACCTTCCTGCACTCGAAGTGGATTTTCTGGAGTTACAGAAGCCCAATTGGCGCGCTCTCAACGGCGTTGGAAAGTAGACATCCTGGGCTTTCCAGCAATATATGATAGTCTATACTTTGCCCAAGATTTGATGGCCCAAATTGGCGTTCAAAGTCACCCTCAGGAATTCCAGCGTTAAACGCCGGAATTGGCACCAAAATGGGAGTTAAACGCCCAAACTGGCACTAAAGCTGGCGTTTAACTCCAAGAATAGTCTCTACACGAAAATGCTTCAATGCTCAGCCCAAGCACACACCAAGTGGGCCCGAAAGTGGATTTTTATGTCATTTACTCATCTCTGTACACTCTAGGCTACTAGTTTTCTATAAGTAGGACCTTTTACTATTGTATTCTCATCTTGGTATCTTTGGATCTGAGATCATCTTGGTTCTTCTGGTTCCCCCTCTGGGGCCAAGGCCAATGATCACTCTTGTTCTTATGTATTTTCAACGGTGGAGTTTCTACACACCATAGATTAAGGTGTGGAGCTCTGCTGTACCTCGAGTATTAATGCAATTACTATTGTTCTTCTATTCAATTCCGCTTGTTCTTGTTCTAAGATACCACTTGTTCTTCAACTTGATGAATGTGATGATCCGTGACACTTATCATCATTCTCACCTATGAACGTGTGACTGACAACCACCTCCGTTCTACCTTAGATTGGGTGGATATCTCTTGGATTCCTGATACACGATGCATGGTTGATCGCCTGACAACCGAGTGCTCGCCTGACAAACGAGCCAGCCATTCCATGAGATCAGAGTCTTCGTGGTATAGGCTAGAACTGATGGCGGCATTCAAGAGAATCCGGAAGGTCTAACCTTGTCTGTGGTATTCTGAGTAGGATTCAATGATTGAATGACTGTGACGTGCTTCAAACTCCTAGCAGGCGGGGCGTTAGTGACAGACGCAAAAGAATCGATGGATTCTATTCCGGCCTGACTGAGAACCGACAGATGATTACCCATGCTGTGACAGAGCATAGGCAACGTTTTCACTGAGAGGATGGGAGGTAGCCATTGACAACGGTGAAACCCTACATAAGCTTGCCATGGAAAGGAATAAGAAGGATTGGATGAAGACAGTAGGAAAGCAGAGAGACGGAAGGGAAGGCATCTTCATGCGCTTATCTGAAGTTCCTACCAATGAAGTACATAAGTATCTCTATCTTTATCTTTGTGTTTTTATGCGTTCATCACCATATCCATTTGAGTTTGCCTGACTAAGATTTACAAGATGACCATAGCTTCCTTCATACTAACAATCTCCGTGGGATCGACCCTTACTCGCGTAAGGTTTATTACTTGGACGACCCAGTGCACTTGCTGGTTAGTTGTGCGAAGTTGTGTAATGCCATGGTATTGAGCTACCAAGTTTTTGGGGCTCATGACCGGGGATTATGAGAGTTGTGAAAAAGTATTGTTCACAATTTCGCGCACCAATAATAATAATAATAATATGAATTTGATTAAATTAAAATTATTAGTTCAATTTTTGATAATAAAATAATTTTTTTAAAAATAGAAAATTTCAATTTATGAAATAAATTATAACTTATATATATATATATATATATTAAAATTAAGGTCACTACAAATAATGCATAATTATACTAATTTAAAAAAATATCTTTATTACAATTATATAAAATTCATATTTAATACATTATTAAACTACTTATCAATTATCAATCGAAAATATTTTTAATCATTTTAATAATAATAATAATAATAATAATAATAATAATAATAATAATAATAATAATATAGTTCTACTTAATATACTAAAATTATATTTTTCCCTAACTAATTGAAGTGAGGTGTCAATTTTTCATAAATTCATTTTTCTTCTAAAATGAAAGCACTATTCTCTCTTCTAAATTTATTTTAGAAAAATATCTTTATTATATTTATGTTACAATTAACATTTAATGAATCATGTATGATTATACTAATTTAGAAAAATATATTTATTATAATTATATAAAATTAATATCTAATGCATTATCAACTAATGAAAGCGAGGTGTCAATTTTTCATGAATTTATTTTCTCTCTAAAATGAAAGTACTCTTCTCTCTTCTAAATTTATTTTAGAAAAATTAAAATTCCATACTGAATATAGGTGGCAAGTTAAAAAAAATAAGCAAGTTAATGGAATCAAATCAAATTTCTATAACATATATAAGAATGTATATTTTTATTATATAAAAGTTGAATTTCTGCACTTCATGATGGGTGTAGCATACTTCTTAGCGTGTTTCTTAATTTATTTTTTATAACTCGTTGAATACAATTTATTACAGTAAATTAATTATATCAACTAATTGATTTGATTAGGTATTTAAATATCACACGATTTATTATAATTTATATCAATCAAATAATTGTAATTTATTATATCAATTATTTTAATTCATTAATTTATAAGTTATATAATAATATAGATGATTTGTTACTTATACTGATTAAATATAATAAATATATATTAATTCAGTTAAAAAAAATCATTGTCTCCTATGTTTTCTTATTTTTTTATTCATTAAATTCAATCAATTATAATAAATTAATTATATCAACTAATTAATTCAATCAATTATTTTCTAATTTATTTTTTGAATTCAATAAATCAAATAAATTAATTATACTAATTATTTGTATTGATTAATTGATTTGATTAATTTTTAAAAATATTTTTATTTAATTTATTTTATTTATTTAAATATAACTAATTAGTTATTTAATTTTATTAGGATAAATATCAAATTCTATTTCTAATATAAAAATACAAAATTTTATTCCTTTCATTTTTATTTTACCACTACAAAAGACCATATATACTAGAAGAAAATATCATTCATTTACCAATTACTCTTTCATTGGATAACTTTTACAACAATTCTTTTTCTTCCTATGAGGCGTCGTCACAAGAAGGCAACTATCATGGACACAAATCAACACACACTCTTTAACTCCCGTGCTCATCATTCAGAGCAATATATGATATGTTATCCATTAAGTATTTATAGACCATGGTGTTATCATGTATGCATAAATAAAAAAATCCGTAATTAAACTTAAGTCATTTACCTATTTGTGTGGTATATTGTAGTGTGAAATTACTTTCAATTTGTGTTGTGCAATGATATTATGGTTTAATTTAAGCTTTTATTTTAGAATTGTGTTATGATTTTATCTCATCATTTTCTCTTAGATTATAAGTTGATGTACTTTTATTTATTTATTATTGAAACGGATGTGATATAAAATTAAAAAAAAACTCACATTCAATTTATTTTATTGTAGTCTCTTATTCTTCTATTTGTTTTTATTTTTTATTCATTTTATTTTCTTTTTAAATATCATATAATTTATTATAATTTATACCAGTTAATTAATTATAATTCATTATATCAGTTAGTTTAATTCATTAATTTATAATATACATGATAAAATAGATCATTTGTTACTTATACGTTTATTTTTCTAAAATCTAAATTTAAATAATTATATTTTCAGTTTTTGTTATGAACAAAATATTATTAATAATAAATAATAATTAATTATTCATACTTTTAATCAAAGTATTTGGATGATTTTTATATTTATTAATATTAATTATTGATTATTTTTTTATAAATAAATTACATTATAATTTTATGTTAGTTCATAATTGATTAATGATTAATGTTCATGAAGCTATGTTACTCTAAATTTTATATTTTATAAATATTTTATTTAAATATAATTTTTTAACATAAAAATGTATTATTTTTAATAATATCATAATTTTATATTTTTTAATTATTCTAAATAAATATTTTATCAAATACTAATTAAAGCCATTCTTCCCTTTGTTTTTACTAATCTATTATCTAACTATTATATAAATTAAAATCATATTAATGAATTTAATATTAAAGTTAATTTGGCTTTTTATTATTTAGAGTGTTTTTCAATCAATAATTTTATACTCTTACTTTTTTTTTTCAGTTTCATTTTGAATTTTAATTTAGTACTCAAAGGTAGTGAAATTCCATTGGTACTGAAATAAAGTTACAAAAAAGTCCATAGGGTAGAATAAGTAAAATAATGTGATACCCACATTGTAACATCCAAATGAAACAACTTAGGATCTAAAATGTTTATCTTTCTCTTTCTCGCCGTCTATTATATTATCTATTCTATCTATTCTATTATATAATCAAAATTTTTATCTTTAATGATAGAATCAACGTAGCATGTTTCTGCTTTATTTTGTTTAACTCATTAAAGACAATTCATTATGATGAATTAATTATATCCTCAAATTGATTTGAATAGATATTTAAGTATCACACAATTTAAAATTATGTATATTAATTATTTAATTTAATTTTTATGATATATAAATTTAAAGAATAAATTAAAATAAGATAATTTATTACTTATTTAAATTGAATACAACAAATATAAATTAATTTAGTTAAAAATTTACTATTTTCTAATCTTCTATACATAAAAATGACAAAACAAAATTATAAAAATAATCTTTTTATCACTTTTGCAATTTTAATTTTATTTTCTTTACTTTTTTTATGTATAATTTTATTTTATATTAACTTTGTTTATTTAATAATAAAATATACTCATATTAATTCTATCATATAATAATATATTTTTCTCCTATATTAATCGAAGAATTTCAATAGTTATCAACTACATCTAATAGAATAATTGAGAAGTGAGAACTACGAGAAGTTAAATCCAGGTTCAAAATGCTGAAACAAAGAAAAGAAAACAGTTGATATATGATTAGAGAAAAATGTATAATAATGACAAAATATACTAAAATTGAATTTTTTCTCCAACTAATAAAAGTGAGGTGTTAATTCCTTGTGAATTCATTTTTTCTCTAAAATGAAATCACTATTTTTTTCTAAATTTATTTTAGAAAAATATATTTATTATAATTATATTACAATTAACATTTAACGAATAATGCATGATTATAGTAATTTAGAGAAATATTTTTATTATAATTATATAAAATCAATATTTAATACATTATCAACTAATAAAAGTGAGGTGTCAATTTCTCATGAATTCATTTTTCCTCCAAAATGAAAGTACTATTCTCTCTTCTAAATTTATTTTAAAAAATATCTTTATTAATAATTATATTACAATATTACAATTAATATTTAATGAATAATGCATAATTATAATAATTTAGAAAAATAAAATAAAGTCCAATAATTTATCTTCCGACTGCACACATGTGTAGAATAACTTTTAAGAATGAGTCATGTATAGTAAATACGGTCGATTATTGTAAAACTGTATACTAACATTGATATAGTATTATTTCAGGTATATGTTTTGCAGGCATCAAAGAAAAGTGTTGAGTTGTTTTTTAGTAGATTTAAATTATTTATTGTTTATTAGAGAATTTTGTGCATTAGAATTTTCTAATAATTTATTATTTATCTTGAGTTAATTTTGATATGTTCTTACTTGACAGTAAAACAACATATAAAAATTTGTTGGTGGATTTAAGTATTATTAAGTTATTTATAGTCACATTGAGTATATATGTTTGATTTATTGAAAAAAGTAGATTACTAAAACCAATTAATAACTATTTTAGAGTTAATATATTTAACACTAAATTAAGAAAAAAAACAAATAATACATAATATGTTATATTTTTATTAATCAAATTATTATAATTTAAATTAATCTTAATAAAATTTAAAATTATAATTTCAATCTTATCACGTGCATGGCACGGGTTAATATACTTGTATCCTACTAAAAGAGACAAATTATTTCATTCAGAAACGGAAATTAAATATCCATAGTTAACATAGCTAACCTAATTAACTTAAGATTAACACAAATAACTAACTAACCTAATTAACTAGTTTGACCTAATCTAATTTAAATCTTAATTACTCTAAACATAATTAATTAATCATATATCACAATTTTACAACAAATAATTTATATATGAGAATTAAAATTCTATAACTATGAATTATATGTCTTAATAAAATAAAAATTTTATATTAACATTTAATAACATATAAAGTTACAAAATTAATTACTCCAAACTAATTATAAAATTAATTACTCTAAATTAATTATTCTAAATTTAAACTATATCATCATTTTATAATAAAAAAATAGAATAAAAAATTTAATTTTGTAAATTAAAACCATAAAAATTACATAAATAAAAGAAACATAAACCAAAAAAAAAATACAAAAATTACTCACTTACTCAAAAACAGTAACGGCACAATAGAAGAAGACTTTTCTACTATGGTGAAAACGATGATGGTCACTAATGATAGAGGAGTGTAGTGTTAGGATTTAGCAAAATTTGGTATCAAAATATAAAAAATAAGAAAGAAAGGAAGAATGAAGAAGGGATGTGTCGCATCTGATGGAGGCAAGTGACGGTAGCAACACAACTCGCAGGGAAAACAATGTGGTGGCCAGTGCAGAAAACGACTCCCGGTGGATGCTCTTCATAGCGATGTTGGTTGGAGTCGTTGGACGTGGTCATCAACGGCGACGTTGGCTGGAGTTGTGGGATGTGGACGGCAATGGTGATCTGGCGGTGAATGGTGACAAGAAAGGGGCTGACAGCAAGAGAGAAAGAGAGAGGAGAGGTTAGTGATGTTGCAGAAATAACGGGGGCAAGATTCATAATTCTAATTTAGGGTGAATTTTACCGTTGGGTTTATTGTCGAAAAAATTCGACAGCAATAAGTTTGTCATGACGAAAACGACGCACTTTATTTAATTGCGTTACTGTCGAATTTTTCCATTTATAAATCTAATGGTAAAATTTGTGTCCATGAATTATTTTTTCACGTCATTAGTTACCGTTGGATTTAAGAGGTAGAAATATAAACCTGACGGTAATATTTTGTAAATGATTAATTTAATATTGCAACTATCGAAAAATCTGTTAATAATTTTTAATACTAAATTTGCCAATAAAATGACGATAGTCAGCATTTTTTTTAGTGTACTTACTAATTTATTAATCCTATTTTTGAAAATTGTCAAGGGTTTATTAGTCTTGATTTTCAAAAATTATTTTTACGTGTAATTTGCACCTGACATGTGAGTTGAATATTATTTTGTATTATGTAATAAGGATGTAGAATATGTTCATCACTTATTTTTTGGCTGTGAATTTACTTGGTATATGTGGTGTGTTTGGCTATGTGGTCTTGTTAAACAATGGTCCATTGGTCATGTTCGGGTACGTTAAAGGAATACTTTCAAAGTTGAACAGCTGTTACAACGAGGAAGGAGGAGCACAAGAAGTGGTTCATAAGTTTTTTCGCAGTTGTTTGGAATGTCTGGTTGAAAAGAAACAGGAGATTATTTCAAAATACCGAATTAGGTGCTGAAGAAATCTTCAACATGTCGCTATGTAACTACAAGGAGTGGAGATGTGGAAATTTATTTGTTGTTGATGGCAATACCAGAAATGACAAATGAGATAAGTATTAGTCTAAAAAGTCACTAGGTAGTTACAATAGATGTTGGTTTTTGTTTTTTGTTTTTTTGCTTTCCTTTGCTTCACTTTTGTGTTGGGTTTTTTTGGTTTCAAAATAAAAAAAAAAAAACCAGCTGCAGGGACAATTTGATCAATTATTTTGAAAAGTAAAAATTGATAAATATTTTAAAATGATTAAAGAACATTTTATTTTTCGAATAAATGATTAAGGTTCCAAAGAGGTATTCATTTTAGTTTAAAGGTTTTTATTTGAGCCAAGATATAGCGTTGGCCCCGTTATTTTCCGTGTATATATATAAGATCGTTTATTTATATAAAAGATCGTTTATTTCAATCTCGATTGAAGATGAGGAGTCCCCATACTGTAAACTCCACTCAACCTTCTTTGATCCCAACAAAAAGTTAGCAAGGTCGGTAGATTTCATTATCTATTAGTACAATTATAGAAAAAGAAAAACATGAATGGGTTTTATATTTTGTAGATTTTATTTCACTTGGAAAAGAAATATAATTGATGAAGCCGTGTGTGGTGGGGAGTGATGAGGGTGACGGAGTGGAATCCAGGTGCACAATGCGGGCCTTTTAGCTTCTGACTTCTCATTTTATGGCAACAAATGTTATCTTCTCCCTCCATTTTGCGTGTACCTTTGACCAAGAATGTTTTGCACTTGCACCGGATGATATTTACTTCAGATTGAGCAATGATTAATCTTTTTTAACATATCTTTCAAATATATGTTTTTCGTTCAATCCAATTAATTACTCCTATTAAACTTAAATGAGTTGAGTTGGCTTTGGTTAGTCGGATGATATTTGATAATATATCTGGAAAAACTACCATTTGTAACTATGAATTTTGCGAATGCTAATAAAAGTACCCATCAAACAAGAAAATTAACGTTGTACCCATGAAAGATGGGTTTCGTGTGACAATAGTACCCAAACCGTGATTTTTCGTTGACTTTTTAATAAAATTTCCAAATTACCCTTTATATCTTCTTCCCCAAATTCCAAATTTCACAACCCTCATCCTTCGTCTTCCTCCTTTGCTGCTGCCAGCCATCAGGCATGAAGACGTTTCCACCCTCCGACACCTTTTACTGGTACAAGAATGAAGACGTTTCCTCATACCGAAGTGGCTTGGAGCTGTGGAACCATCATTATCATCATCACCAACCAGAACACGACCTCATACCTCAAGCAAGGCCTCTCTTCCACCAAGATCTTTACAGCTTCGCGGCTGCTCTAGGAATGGGTCCAACCACCGTGTCCGACGATTAGTCATCCTTGAGATCGGCCTTCCTGGTGACGGCGTCGGCCGTGGGGAGCGGAGCAACAAGTGGAGCAGGTGGGATTAGCTGCTAGGACTGTGGGAACCAGGCGAAGAAGGATTGCCCTCACAACGACGATCATGCCATACTAGTATCCATGCGGTAGGATAGAATGGACGATTCTAATGGAGCAGGAACTTCGTAAAACCCTCCACCCAGAAGAATCAACTCGGAAATATACCCAATAGAGGATGCAGTGAACCGACATTCAACATAACTCATGGGACTAATCCACGGACATCATGGCTGACTAGAACAACTCGAGCAGGAGATAGAATATCAAAGAGAAGCTGAAAGAGATATGAGAAGGGAAGTACGACGACGAAGAGAATTAGAAGAAAAGCTTTTAAAATTAGAAGCCGACCTTTGAGGTCAGAATAGATCAGGAAGAAACCCCTTTCAGAAGGAAAGATCCATTTATTGAAGAGATCATACGGGCTAGGGTTTTCAGAAACTTCAAAAGCCCTGACATGGAACTCTGTAATGGAATGATAGACCCGAGACACTATTTAAGCAACTATAAAAGTCAGATATATTTGGCTGACGCGTCAGATACAACTCGTTACAATGCATTCCCGACCATATTAACCAAAGTGGCGATGAAATGGTTTAATAGTGTACCACCCAGGTTTGTGACCTGCTTCGATGATCTTGCAAAAAAGTTCCTCACTCGATTCTCAATGCAGAAAGACAAAGTCAACCACGCTCCAAGCCTCCTTGGGGGTCAAACAGGAGGTTGGAGAAACTCTTTGAATTTATATGGTAAGATTCAACAAAACCTGCTTAGAGATTCAAACTCTGCCTCCAAAAGTGGTGATAATGGAGATAGTTAATGGCCTTAAAGAAAGACCATTCTCTCAATCTATATCAAAGCGACATCCGATCTTCCTATATGAGGTACAAGAGCAAACAAAAAAGTACATCAACATGGAAAAAATGCCTGACTAAGAGAGCCTGCTCCAAGACAAACTCTTCCTTACCAGGCTCGGGATAAAGAAAAAGAGGCAAAAAAAAAGGATGAGCATAGCTCGGACAAGCCTCGAAGGTATCATAACCATACACTTTTGAGAATTTTCATTATTAACATCTACAGAGAAATCTGTCATACCGAAAAACTTTCATCTTCTTGGCCCATCAAAAAAGAAAGGTGGAAGTCGGACAGAATACTGTGAATATCACAAGCTATTTGGACATTCCACCAATGATTGTTATAACTTGAAAATGTGATATTAAAACTGGCCAGAGAAGGTCAGTTAGAAAGATACCTATCAGAAATATCGTACGCTCCGAAAAAAAGGGAGAGAGAAGAGGAAGACAGGGGTCGACGAGATCAGCCACCACAAACTGCTATAGACACATACACATGATAGCTGGAGGTTTTGCAAGAGGCAGCGTCACTAAGTCTTCTCGCAAAAGGTATTTGAAAGAAGTCTACCAAGTCGGGGAGGAGGTTGAATCCCCCGACTTGCCCACTATTTCCTTCATGAAAGTAGATGTACAAAAGATAACACCAGGGCACAATAATCCCATCGTGAAAACAATGATACTTGCTAATGCGAATCTCCATAGGACTTTGGTGGACTAAGGGAGGTCGGCTGACATTTTGTTTAAACCTGTCTTCGGTAAGTTAAGGTTAGAAGAAAAGGAGCTCAAGGTATACTTCGACCTCTTGGCTTCATTCCTTTACATACCATCTTTGGTAAAAGTATAACATCCAGAACTTTGAAGTATAGACTACATTGTGGTTGACGTAACGTCAGCCTACAATGCCCTGATAGGTTGGACAACATTAATCTGACTTCCTGCGATCATCTCCATCCTTTATCTTTGTATGAAATTCCCGACTCAGAGGAAATAGCCATCGTATGAGGATATCAGAAATTAGCAAGAAAATGCTACAATGAGAGCTTGAACCTACGCAGATATACAAAAGGAAAAGAGGTCAATAATATCGAGCTTGGTGGTGTCCGAACATGAGAAGAATTGAGGCCACAACCTGATGGAAATACTGAAGAAGTTTAAATCGAAGATCAAGCTAGAAAGACAAAAAGCATAGGAGCAAACATGGACAAAGAATTGAAAGCAAATTTGGTTAAGCTCCTACAACAAAATTTGACCTCTTCGCTTGGAAGGCCTTTGATATTCCTGGAATACACCCCGACCTCTTGAGTCATAAGCTCCCCGTCTACCTGGGCTCATGACCTTTCCAATAAAAATGGCAAAAGCTCAGTTTTGAAAGATCGCAAGTCGTTGAAGGGCAAGTCAACCTCTATTAGAAGCTGGGTTTATAAGGGAGGTAAAATACCCTTTCTGGCTGGCTAATGTCGTACTCGTGAAAAAATAGAATGGGAAATGGAGAATGTGTGTTAACTACACTGACTTGCTCAATAAATAGAACTCGAATCTCCTTGCAAGCATAGTTTCAAAC
The DNA here is from genome assembly GCF_003086295.3 of Arachis hypogaea. Lineage (NCBI taxonomy): Eukaryota > Viridiplantae > Streptophyta > Magnoliopsida > Fabales > Fabaceae > Arachis > Arachis hypogaea. The sequence continues at coordinate 89,701,818 of NC_092039.1, forward strand.
CAACAAATGACCTTAATCAAAGTTTAATTTGTTTGTCACAAATGCAAACCAATAAAAATCGAGAGTATTAGATCTCAGGTCATCTCTCAAAGGAATTGCAGTGATGTGTGTGCATTATAGGTTATGAGAATAAAGGGTTTGAAAACAAAAAGACAAAGAATTAAATGACAAGAAAGTAAAGCTAACAACTAAAGGGATATAAATGCTAAAAAATACTCCTGGCAAGGATTGAGAAACAAGGCTTCCTAACCAAGTTATTGACCACAAACATAGTGATTACCTAAAGTTAATCCTTTTTCGTCATCTCCAACATCGGGAGAAAATATCCATAGGTCTTACTCGTCAATGGAAACAAGAACAACTAACAACCCTAAATCACCAATCAATATTGGATATCAATGACTCTTGTGTCACTAACCACGACATGATAATTACAAGAACAAACCCAATTAGTCAACCTCTAATGGTGAGATAAATCAACCGGGCTTAATCAATCTCAATCTATAGGTCTTACTCGTTAATGGAAATGAGATTAGTTAAAATCTCCAAATTATCAATCAATTAAGACATTAGTGACTCAAGGTCACCTCAAATACTCAATTCCTATCCAAGAGTGTAAAAATATACCCTAAAACTAAGAGAATCATTTTCACAAACACTTGGAACATAGAAGTAAAACATGATAAAATTGCAAGAATAATAAAACCTACAACTACCAAATGCAAGAAAGCAAAAACAACAATTAAAAGGAGCAACAATAAGCATAAAAATATAAATTGCATTAAAGAAAATCAAAATTCAACAAGAGTTGATAAAAATGAGAGTACTAAAATAAAGGAAAAAGCGAGTAAGACTACAAAAATTAAGATGCTAGAACAACAAAAAGTAAAGAATACTAAATCAAAACAAGAATTAAAACCTAAGCTAAGGAGAAAACTAAATCTAAAACCCTAATTTATAGAGAAAAGAGACAGCTTCTCTGTGTAGAATTCTAACCTAAAACATGGCCTAAACTATACTAATGGCTCCCCCTGATCCTTCTTGAGTATTGCATCATATACTTCAGAAATGAGTTGGATTAAGCCCTAGAAAGCCATGAAATCGCGACCCACGTGTTTACTTAAGTTAAATCACGTGCTGACAGTCATGCATACACATGAGGGATGCGTACGCACAAATTGGCAAATTTCCAAAACATGTGTACGCATGAGGCATGCGTACGCATGATCATGAGAATCTCTAAACTTCATTTCTTCATGAATTCTTCCTTTTTGCATGCTTTTCTTCACTTCTTCAAGCCACCATCGCCTTCTAAGCCTAAAATTTCTCAACAAACACATCAAGGCATTGAATAGAATATAAGGGAATTAAATTTAGTGATTTTAAAGCACAAAAAGTATGCTTTTAACCATTAAGCACAATTAGGAGAGATTCACAAAATCATGCTATTTCAATTAATAAATACAAAATAAGTTAATAAAATCCACTCAAGTAAATAACTTCTCAAGTAAATGGGAGTTACCAAGCTAAGGATCCCAACAAGAAGAAGTACTTGGAAGAAACACTAAAACAATTAGCCCAAATCCAAGAAAAAGAGGCCAGGCATATAACTCGAAAATTTAATAGCTGAGCTGATGCCCGTTCCAAGTTGGCCAACACCAAGCTAGGAGGCAATAACAGAAGTCTAATTTAAGAAACTCTCCACACCCTTTAGACCAAAGAAGTTGACAAATTGGATGACAGTCACTAACCAAAATCTAAGGTGGATGACCCCGATCGTTGAATACCTCAAATTCGATATTCTCCATGAAAAAGAAAAGGAGGCAAGGAGACTTATAAGGGACGCACAAAATTACACTTTGGTTCACAATGTGCTCTATAAAAGAGGAATGTCCACACCCTTACTAAAGTGTGTTCCGAACTCATCAACGAAAGAAAGTCTTTTGACCAGGCTTCTACTAGCTGACCTTGGAAAAGGAAGCAGCCGACTTTGTTAAAACATGCTAGCCTTACCAAAAACATGCTAATTTCCATGTGACTCCACTAGAAGAGCTTATTAGTATCACCTCCTCTGGCCATTTTCTCAAGCTCCCAGATAGGTAAAATACCTCATAGTTGGGATTGACTACTTCACTAAGTGGATCAAAGCAGAACCTCTGGCAAGCATCACAGAATTTATATCGTAGAGCACACCCAAGTCAATGGATAAGCAGAAGTCGCAAATAAAGTCATACTGGCCGGTTTCAAGCGCCAATTCCAAGATGCGAAGGGTGCATGGGTTGAAAAACTCCTCCAAGTCTTATGGGCATATTCGACAACTCCACACTCAAAAACTAGAGAATCTCCTTTCTAACTTGCTTATGCAATAGAAACCATGATTCCAATAGAGGTCAATGAAAAAAGCCCAAGGATAGATTCTACAATGAATTAGGAAACGTCCGAGCTCAAAGAAAAGAACTTGATCTCCTTCCAGAAGTCCAAGAACAAGCTCAGATAAGGGAGGAAGCATTGAATCAAAGAATGACCCTAAGGTACAACAAGAAAGTCATCAGAAAAAGTTTCGCCACAAATGACCTCATACTAATCCGAAATGACATCGGAGTACAGTAGTCAAGCGAAGGAAAGTTGGCTACAAACAGGAAAGGACCTTATAAGATCATTGAAGTTTAAAGAAAAGGTTACTTTAAAGTGTCCAACCTCAAGGGAAATGAACTCTGACGGTTGTGGCATGCATGCAACATGAAGAGATACTACAGCTAGAATCAAACCTTGTTCCCTGGTGTACTCCTTTTCTGACTTCATGGTTTTTTTTCCGACAAGGTTCTTTCCTGAAGGGGATGTTAACGAGGCATCCTAACAAGGGCTAAGAGCTACAATAGAAAAGCTCTTAGCAACCAATTATCACTTGTAAATTACTCTTTTAGTGATGATAATTCATCATTTATTCCATTGATTATGCTACTAACACACACTAATTTAAGGTAAAACGCAAAATTCATTTCTCGACCTAAGATGGTGAACAAGATAAAGCGACGAGGTCCAAATTAGTGTAAGAAGTCATATACGTAGATTATGGCCAAAACTCGAGAAACCACTCGTACAAAACAAGTCAGTACAAGAGGTGGCCCCAAATGAGTCGCAAAAGTAACTTAATAACAAAAAATGTCTGACCTCAAAAGGTTGGCATTAAGTCTTTTGAAATGGAAAAAAGAATTATCATAGCCTCCTAAAAGAGGAATTCCAAGAGTTATTTGACCTTATAACAGTTCACTTGACCCGAGTTATGGAAAAGGTCAATAACTTAGAAAACCATTCACAAACTTAAAAGTGAATGATTATCTTAGAAAACCATTCACAAAGTTAAAAGTGGATGATTCTCTCACAGAATGTTTGTCAACATGAAAGCCAAAATTATAAAAACACTTATAAATAAAGTGTAGCAGAAGCTATAATGTTTCAAAAAGCCCTCAAAGGGGCAGAAACCATCAACAAAGAGTGTTTAAAAAAGCATCCAAACTAAGCTATTACAAAATAAAATTGTTCACAAGACCCACAGATCGGGCCGGAAAATATAAAGAAACGAAATTAAGAGGGAAGATCCTGTTTGCCAGAAGTCATATGAGATGTTTCTTTAGGTTGAACCGAGGAGGTAGGGAGGATTTCTTCAATGTGAGCTGTAAGAACCGTAATTAATTAACCGCTTAATTAAAATAATTTAATTGCCTAAAATAGGTTCAAAAGTTTAGAATATTAATTAGAAATTTAATTATGATATTTGAACTTAGTAGATTTTTCTGAGTTGAAAAATGTAATTTTCTGTGAAAAATTGCGTAAAAATGCATAACAGTAAATTAGCCGAGCACTATATCCCTGGGAAAGTGGCCAGGCACTATATCCCTGGGGAAGGTTCCCATTTTTATTTGTGACTGAAAGGCAACATTCCCATGAAAATGTGTCAGGTTGGCAGTTGAACCGACAATGTGATATCATAGCCAAATACGACAGGCATTTAGCATGTGCATATTCTATATGTTTGCTTGCTTTGCCGACTTGTATTATTTTTCTAATTGTATAACATGCTTAATTGCTTCTTGAATTACTTGATATACATGATTATACTTGTGTTTTACTTGTATTGCTATTACTTGTGTTTTTCTACTGGGTTGAGGAAGTTCGGAAGGCGGTGGCAATGGGATCGCATGGCGGTTAGGCTAGCGAAGGCTGTGGGACAACGGTGTAAATGTTAGATTAGAATTCCCTAAGTTAGATGACCTGTTTAAGGATTTATTTATCTCTTTTATAAGTTTGAATATTATGATGATGTGAAGTTCTAGGATTGCCTCTGACGTCCTGGTATCTTATATCTTACATTAATGGGCACTGTTACCATACTGAGATCCTCCAGTTCTCATACCATATTCTGTTGTTATTTTTCAGATGCAGGTCGTAACCCACATCGGTGAGTTGCGTGATGGTGACCAAGCAGAGGATCTTTAGCATCTTTTGGATCTTTAGCATCTTTTGGATTGGATTTAAGTAGATACAATGAACTTTGCTGGATATTTATCTTACTAGGGATGTGAATGGTTTTTTTTTCATTTTAAAATAGATGTTTTTTAATTTGGATTAGATTTAAGTAGATATAATGAAATTTGCTAGTGTTCATTTTACTAGGTATGTGAATGGTTATTTTTATATCGACGGCTTAATAGAGAAGAAGTTCAGTGGCACTGAGGTTGGCTACTGAGAAAGGGATTGACAGTGCAATGAGGGTTTAGGGAGGGGGTATGCGACAGTAAAAGGGTTAAAAGGTAAATGGTTAAAGTGTAAAAGGTGAAAGTAGAGTTTTTGGGAGGGTAATTGCAATGGACTGTGTTTTTTTCTCCTTCTATGGGTCGAGAGTGCAACCCATTGTTCACATTGTTCACAATCTTCGTCATCTACCTAGCAAAATGATTTTATAATTTGAATTCCATAGTTGCAAGAAGCTAGAGTGTTCTCTAAGATAAATTTGAGGTCAGGTTATCACCAGATATGAGTGAAGGAGGAGGATATTCCAAAAACTACTTTCAGAACATGCTATGGTCACTATGAATACGTGGTGATGTCCTTTAGGTTGACGAATACACCTGCTGTGTTCATAGACTTATGTCGTCCTGTTTTGGATAAGTTTGTGGTGATGTTCATAGATGATATCTTGATTTATTTAAAGATGATGAAAGAGCATGAGGAGCATCTGATGATAGTCTTGCAAATTCTGAAGGAGAGGAAGCTTTATGTAAAGTTGTCAAAGTGTGAGTTTTGGACGGAGGAGATAAAGTTCTTAGGCTATGTTCTGAGTAAAAGAGGAATAGTAATGGATCCTTCGAAGATTGAGACAATGATGGAAGGAGAAAGTTCGACGTCAGTGATGAAGATTAGGAGTTTCTTAGGAGTAGCCAGATACTATCAAAGATTCATTCACGGGTTTTCACAAATCGGGTTGTCAATGACAAAGCTAACTCGGAAAGCTGCATCGTTTGTATAGACGTTAGAATGCGAGGAAAGTTTCCAAACTTTGAAGGAGAAATTAACTTTAGTGCCAGTCTTAATCTTACTCGAACCACACGAACTGTTTGAAGGCTTAGGTTGTGTGTTGATGCAACACAGAAATGTGGTAGCTTATGCTTCATGTCAGCTAAGACCGCATGAGAGAAACTATCTGACTCATGAGTTGGAATTGGTAGTGGTTGTATTTGCATTGCAGATTTGGAGGCACTATTTGTACGGAGTGAAGTTTAGAGTCTTTTCTGATCACAAGAGTTTCAAGTACATCTTTGATCAGAAAGAACTCAAGATGCGCCAAAGGAGATTGATGGAATTACTGTAGGATTACAATCTTATGTTAAGTTATCACCTTGGGAAGGCTAATGTTGTAGTAGATGCCTTGAGCAGGAAGTCGTTGATGGTTGCTTGGATGAGAATTAAACAAGAGGAACTGGTGAATGAGTTTGCGAAACTTAAGTTATGTATTGGAGAAGTAGACGGGAAGGCTTTTCTAAATTAGTTACACATCTCGAGTACATTCAAAGCCAAAATTTAGAGGGCCCAGTAGGACGAACAAGAGCTTCAGAGAATATTACAACTGATTGGAAAAGAAAGGTAAGGAGAGGTCACCAAAGATGGAGAAGGTATATAGAGATATAAGGGGAGAATTTGTGTGCCAAATGTTGGAAGTTTAAGACAAGGGTTATTGGTAGAGGCCATAACAGTGGATTCTCTATTCATCCTAGAACCACAAAGATGTACGATGATTTAAAGAAGATGTTATGGTGGCCTGGATGAAAGGTGATGTAGTAGTGTGTCTAAGTGCCTGACGTGTCAGAAGGTAAAGATAGAGCAATAGAGACCGCTCGAAAATGCTACAATCCCTCGAGGTTCCCCAATGGAAGTGAGATAGTGTTGCTATGGATTTCGTAACGGGTTTGCCAAGAACTTGGGCAAGATTTGATGCGGTTTGGGTGATCATAGATCGATTGACCAAGTCCGCTCACTTTTTGCCTATCCGAGTCAACTATTCATTGGAAAAATTGGCGAGACTGTACATCAAGGAGATAGTGAGGTTGCACGGTGTGCCAACGACTATAGTAGCGGATCCAAATTACTGATTCACGTCAAGATTTTGGGGAGATTTTCAAAAAACTTTCGACACAAGACTATGTCTCAGTACGGCGTATCATCCACAAACTGATGGTCTATCGAAAATGTTGGAGGATATGCTAAGGGTATGTGTGTTGGATCAATCGAAAAGTTGGGACCGTTATATGCCATTGGTGGAGTTTGTGTATAAAAACAATTTTCATGTGAGCATTGGGATGGCTCTGTATGAGGATTTGTATGGTAGAAAGTATCAGTCTCCACTGTGCTGGTATGGAGCAGGTGAATCAAGTGTTTTGGGTCCAGAGTTAGTATCAGAAACCACTAAATAGATCAAGCGAATTTGAGCTAAGATTCTAACTGTGCAACGCCGACAGAGGAGTTATACAGACAAGAAAAGGAAACCTTTAGAGTTTGAAGAAGGAAATCATATATTCTTGAAAGTCACTCCAACAACTGGGATCAAGGAGCTATTAAGATAAGAAAGTTGAATCCGAGGTACATTAGGCCGTTTGAAGAATTGAGAAGAATCGGGCCAGTAGCTTGTCAAGTGCCCTTACCACCATATCTTTCTAACCTACATGACGTATTCCATGTGTTAGAGCTCGAATTGTTCAGCTAAAAGAGAATCTAAATTTTCAAGTCATGCCAGCGAGAATTGATGACACCAGTGTGAAGAAATTGTGCAAAAAAAAAGTTCTATTGGTAAAAATAGTTTGGAGTAGAGCCGTACTAGAGGAGCATACTTGGGAGTTAGATCGGAGATGTGAAAGGACTATCCCGAGTTACTCTCAGGTAAATTCTAAATTTTGAGAAAAAAATTTCTAGTTAGGTAGGGAAGATGTAAGAACTAAAAAATTAATTAGCTATTTAGTTAACATAAAATAAAAAGATAATTTAATTTTTCAGAATAGGTTAGAAGTGGTAAAAATATTAAATTAGAAAATTTAATCGAGAGAATAAAATGTAGCATAAAAATCTGTAATCGCAAAAGAGCACGTACCAGCTTAAATCGTCCAGCATGGTGAGTGAGAAAAATTAAATTAATGGGTGAATAAATTTAAGAAATTGAATTTTATAAATTTGGGAAGGTAAAAATATTTAGAATAGAAACTGGGAACTTATTTTAAAGGTTTTGGCTCGAGGTTGGGCCAAAATGAGCAAAAACTCATTCAGGCTTAAGCCCATAATATATATGTTCAATTATGAGGCAAATCAGCCTCATTTCATCACCACAAAGAGAGAGAGAGAGAGAGAGAGAGAGAGAGAGAGAGAGAGAGAGAGAGAGAGAGAGAGAGAGAGAGAGAACCCTCTTTCACTATTCATCTTCTTCTTCCTAACTTTTGATTCAGAGCTCTGATCACCACACCGTTTGTGGCCATGCATTTGTCTTACCAAGCTCTTCAATTCTAGCTAAACAAAATGGTAAGAAACTCGAATCCCATGCTCCTGTTTTTAGTTCTTTGACAAATTCAAGTTTTGGCTTTGTTAGATTGAGATTTTCAGGGTTTGGTTGTTTAGGTGTTATCTAGCTTGGGTGATTATTGAGTTTTATTCCAAATATTAGTGGGTAAGATAAGGAATTTTAAACCCTTGTGGTTTATTGACATTGTTAAACCCTTGCATTAATTTTGCATAACTGTATGAAGCTAGCTTTAAATTCATGTTGTCTGGAGTTGAATTGGTGAATTGGATTGCTTGGAATTGAGATTTGGTGGCTGGAACTTTTTAATTTGGTTTGATAGCTTAATTGGAAGCTTGGGAGAAATCTGTCAAGGTATAGTTTCGATTTTCTTTAGGTAATATGTAATGTTATGTGAAACTTAGGCTAATTGCCTTAAAATAGGTTTGAATTGGTTGATGGAATATGTGTGACTATTAATATGAGCATGTGAATGAAATTGATGTGTAATGATTGTGATGATGAGTATTGGTAAAATTTGGGTGGAGGCCGTGACCGGATAAGTCTATGTAAGTATGATGGATTGGAATAAATGATAATTATTGTTTGTGATTATGATTGATGGGGATGTGTGTCTGGTAACCAATTTTGGTGAAACATTGTTGGATTTTGAATTTGTAAATTGAAATATTTTTGAATGAGTGATTATACTTGGATTGAATGGATTGGTGAATTGAAAGGTTAAATTGTTAGGTGTTGAAGGGTTGAGATTGGTATAGTTTGGATGTTTGAAGTTGAAAGAGAGGTTTGGAAAATAGAGGAATTTAGTAAATTTTGGTAAAAATCTATTTTTAGCAAACTTCAATGGGTCATAACTTGGTTTTTGGATCCTTAAACTTTATGAAACTGGTTTCAAATAAAAATTGGTTCTGTGTAGTTTATGACGTTTGAAGAACGACTGGAAAATGATTTTTAACAAAAAAGTAATGCGCATTTGAAGTTTGATCGAAAAAATGAATTTTCTACAGCATAACAGCTTTTCTGAAAACCAACATTCATGCATATGCAGAGGTGTCACGCGATGCGAGCATCTGGCTCTATCTAGTATTCTCGTATACGCGGCACTGTCTCTAAACCTCCGCAACACTTATTTAAGATCCCCTAACTAGTGTTTAGATTTTGGGACGAGTGATAATGTACTAAGTAAATTTAAAAGGGACACTTTTGTTTTGATTTTTAGAGATGGTGACTAAGGTTTGTAACGTATTGTGGATGGAATATCCAGAGCAGATTGGCAAGGTGTTATATTAATGATGAATTGTGAAAATGGATGTGAATAAGAAATTATTAAGGCTTGAGGTTGAGGAATTCGATGAATATGAACAGTGATAACTGGAATTAAATAACGTATATTAATATATTATGATTGGTAAGTCACGATGCACTGGCAAGGATGGAGGTTAGATCCCGCTTGTCGAGGTTGTGGCGCCGGTGTAGGGGCTGTGGCAGTCTCCCACCTACATTCAGATGTGAGGTCTGAGGCAATCTCTCACTCGCATTCCTTTTGTGCCACAAGAGTGAACTTCGGCACTATATCTCGAAAGAGTGCGCCGGGAACTTTATTCCAAGGGCACATAAAAGTGGGCTGGGCACTATATCCCAAGGGTGTATAAAAGTGGGACGGACACTATATTCCAGGAGCGTGGCAGAAAGACGACATTCTGAGTGGATGTGTCAGGTTGGCAGTTGATCCAACAAATGATATCATGACCATTAGGACAGACATTTATCAAATGCATTTCCTATGTGTTTGTTTGCTTTGATTAATTTCATTATGGCTAAATGAATAACATGCCTAATTGCTAATTGAATTACTTGTTGTATATCACCTCTTCTTGTATTTTACTTGTTTGCATTTATTATGTTTCCTTCTGGGTTTGAGGAGGTTCGGTAGGCGGTGGCTATGAGATCGCAAGGAGGATATGTTAGTGAAGGTTGTGGGACAATGGTAATTGTTAGAATAGAAATCTCTTAAGTTGGATAACCCATTTGTGTATGAATAAGATGTATTATAAGTTTGAAATGTTATATTTTGGGAAGTTCTAGGATGGCCTTTGGCTTCCTGGAACCTTATATCTTATTTATTGGGCACTGTTACATACTGAGAACCCCTAGTTCTCATACCATATATTGTTATTTTCTTTAGATGCAGGTCGCAACCCACCTCGGTGAGTTTTGCGAATATGGTGACAGAGTGGAGGATGGCTCTATATTTCACTTTTGTTTTATTGTTATAGTTATCTCTCTCCTTTTTATATATATGCTTTACAGGCTATTATTTTGAAAACTTTGAGAGATAGGATGTTAACTATTTTAATATGAAAAACTCTAATGTATCTTGGAAAACTAGTTGGCCTAAACTCCGCCGGCTGTGGCTAGTTCCCTTTTGGATATTGTATATATAAACTTGTTTACTCTATTTATTACCTTGTATATCTTGGAGCTTTTGTAAGATTGTATATATTTTGTTTCTTTTTGTGCCGAGCGCCTTAGTTATCGTGTGTAAACGCTTCACGTTTTGTATCTCTATTTTATACGTCTTCGACCTTCTATTCCTTCATCGGACTTATAGTTTGATTATTTCTTGATTGTGTGTGTGTGTGTGTGTACTGTATGAGCCTAAGAACTGTTGTGATGCTTTATCGCATTTGCCTTATGACTATAGGATGAGGCTAAGTGTGATAGGGTGTTACAGCGGAGATCTTCAAGTACACCATACTTTGAAGGAGAATAAGGCGAGATTTGCTAATTATCAGTCTGTGGATCATTATGTGAGTAAACATCTTGTGATATAAAATTTTCAATTAATTATATAGTTGTCGTCCTAATCATAATAACATGTATTACATAGGAGTTCTACACACAGAGATTGGAGGCCGAAACTCATCAATCTCAGTAAAGTGTGGAGGACAGCAGTGGCTCTACTGCTTCAGTTGTCGATCCCGATGCAGTTTGGCGCCATACCACAGCTGCACCGTACAAGAATTGCGTATACGGGCTGGGATCGTTCTTTGCCAGCAGCCTCTGCACCTCCACATTGAGTCCATCGTCCGAGTCCATCGTCCGCCTCTGCCACCAGTCGAGCCATCGATCCCGAGGAAGGCATTGATTTGAGGCTGCAGGTGTAGGAGCTCACTTGGAGCCTTCATGAACAGGCTCAAGAGCTAAACAAGACTCGAGTGAGGTATCAGGAGATCCTCACACGCATTATAAACATGAATGAGCTCAGGATGGATTGGAGGGAGCCGCTGGAGCGGCTTCAGTGAATGGAGCAACAGATGATGGTGTACCAAGCTCTGATGCATGCCAGTGGCAGCGGTGCTGCTGATGGGACATAGACATCACCGCCTTCTCCGCTGCCTCAGCATTACCATGGGAATAATGATAACGACGATGAGGACTACCAAGATCTTTAGTGATTAGGGCTTTTTGTTATTATTTTATTATATTTGATCTATTTGACTTTTAATTTATTTGAACATATGATATTTAATATTACATAATTGGTTTCTATTATTTATAATTTGACCAATAATTGTGTGAAAAAAAATTTAAAAAGGAAAAAATTAAAAAAATGCATAACAAATTAAAAAAAAGGAATTGTCGTCAAATTTATCAAGGGCATAATCCAACTGTAATATTGCGGGAAACAGGATATTGTGGCGCCAACACTATCGTTGGTAAGCAAATGGTTTTTCGAGCTGGTAATCCGTCACGGAATCCGACAAAAAAATCTGACAGTAACTCGTTACCTGCGAGGTTAATACCATCAGATTCCTTCCGACGGTAAATTGTCGGTAAATAACTTACTGTCGGATTTTTTTGTTTTTCCGATGGTATTTAGCATTTCTTTTGTATTGCTCCTCCTAGGCGACAATGGTAGTGATATTGGGAGTGGCCTCCAGCAGCAGCGGCGACAAAGAACGGGGATGGAGCGGCCTAATGACAACAAAGACAGTGCCTCCAACGGCGAGCTTCCTCGATGGTGACATTAGGTGTGGCATTAATGGCTACTCTTCCATCGCATCCCTCCTCTCTCTGGCTAACTTGAACTAACTAACTAACTAACTAACTCTCTCTCTCTCTCTCTCTCTCCCTCTCTCTCTCTTTATCTACTCCGACAACGACAAATTCCTCCTCGGTGGTAGTTCTAACAGTAGCAACAGCGAGAGAAGTTTCAGCGGCGACAACATAGCCCTTTCTTAGCTTCTTCTCCTCACGTTTTTTGTTCTCTCTTACGTACTTTGTATGTTTCAACCTCATCTCTCAGTACTCTTCCTCCCTTGCTCGATGACGACGGCGATGGCCCCTCACAGTTTTACCAACACTATCCTTCCTTCCTTTTCTAGTCTTTGACAATTTTATGGAATTAATTATGTTGTTTGTAGTATTTGTAGTGGGGATAGAAAAGAAAATAATGGGCAAGAAAAATTTAGGTTAAAAGAAGGGTAATTTAAAATTTTTAGATAATTTTTTAGGAGGATGTCTGGTTGCGTTGTGGTGCTCTGAAAAATCAGTTTCTGAGACTTTTCTCAGTCTCAAACCAAATAGGATCTTTTATAGGGGATTGCGGGTTTTGGGATGGGGCGGAGTGGATATGGAACTTCCAATGGAGGCGAGAGCTGGTCAAATTGGATTATGGCAGTGAGGATAGAGTTGTATGGAAATTTGATAAACAAAGGGACAGCATTTTGGAGGATATAACAAGCTACAACTTTACAAGGACAATCTGGAAAGGTTTAGTTCCACCAAGAGTTGAACTGTTTGTTTGGTTTGTTTTGTCTGGTAGGGTCAATACGAAGGAGAGGCTGAGTCGGTTGGGAGTTATCTACCAGGAAGATGTTGTATGTGTGTTTTGTAATAAGAGTATTGAATATGGTCACCACTTGTTCCTTGGTTGTGATTTTTTTTGGCAGGTTTGGTGTGCTTGGTTATCATTTGCTGGAAGGCTATGGTCTTGCCCGGGGACGTTGAAGGAACATTTTACAAGTTGGACTGAGATATCAGCTAGCAAGGAGGAGCGCAAGAGGTGGTTGATGGATTTTTGTGCGATTACCTGGACATCTGGATAGAAAGGAACAGAAGGATTTTTCAAACTAAAAGAAAAGGGGTTGATGAGATCATTCATATGTCCTTCATTAACTATAAAGAGTGGTTAGGTGGGGATCCTTTTTGTTGTTGATGGCAATGCCGAAGATGACAATGGGATAAGCATTACTGTTATTAGGAGTTGGCTAGATTCCTTTATGGTTTACGCTGGGTCTTTTGTTACTTTTCGCTCCACTTGATGTGTTGAGCTTCTCTCTTTCAAAAAAAAAATTAGGATTTAAATAATTTTATTATATAGAACCAATCTTTCATGATTCCTGTTCATGCCCAAGGTCAAGCTATACGACCTGGGCTGATTAATGACAAGTCGACCGACCTGTTCAGACCAGGACTGCCCGACCTCTTCTCGAAAAGCTTGGCCAAACCGCTACAGAGGCCCAAAAAGACCCAAACAGAGGAACACAACCGAAATCTAAAGGCACCCCAAGCCTAAAAAGATAAGGGCGGTTCCCTCAAAGATAAGATAACTCTACTCCAAGATAAGATAAGATAACTATCTTATCTCCAGAAAAGGTCACTCTACAACATTATAAATACACTGGAGTACCCAGGTATAACTCATACTCTGATTCTACCAAAAATCTGCTTAATACCCTTGCTAACTTAAGCATCGGAGTCCCTTGCAGGTACCACCACCCTCCGGTGACAAAGGATCATCACCACCACCAAGTCCAACAAAGTCGGACGCAGCGGCTCCGGTCACCATCATCAAGTCGGACACAACAGCTCTGACCAGTATAGAAGATCTCGTCCAAGATCGACCTACAGTTTCAGGTAACCCTTGGAATATTGGCACCGTTGCCGGAGAACCTGGAAGTCATCCCACTATCATGGCAGACAACCTTGACAATGACCACAACTCTGATCTAGAAAACAGAACACCACAGAAAGACGCGGACACCACACCAAAGGAAACGTCTCAACCAAACAAAGACAAGAACTCACCAAACACACAAATCCTGGAGGCACTTCAAGCACAACAAGATCGTCTCAAACAACTCGAAAAAGAGGCTGAGCACTAACGAGAAGCCGAGAAGGACCTTCGAAGGGAAACTAGGTGGCGTAAAGAGTTAGAGGATAAACTCATAAAACTTGAAGCCGATCTAAAAGCCAAGACTACCCGACCCAGTCATGAAGATAACCCCCACAAAGATCAAGATCCATTCACCAAAGAGATTATGAAAGCCAAAATCCCAAAATACTTCAAAGCTCCTGACATGACTCCATACGACGGCACATTAGATCCAAGCCATCATCTCAGTAATTTCAGAAGTAGAATGTATCTCACCGACGCCTCAGATGCAATTCGGTGCAAAGCCTTCCCAACTACCTTAACAAAGAGAGCAATTAAGTGGTTCAACAATCTACCCCATAGGTCTATCACAAGCTTTCACGACTTGGCCAAAAAGTTTCTTGTCAGATTCTCCATCCAAAAGGACAAAACCAAGCATGCCCCAAGCCTATTAGGGATCAAGCAAGGAGATCGGGAAAGTCTTCGCAGCTACATGGAAAGATTTAACAAAGCATGCTTGGACATACAAAGTTTGCCAACTGAAGCAGCCATTATGGGTCTCATCAATGGCCTACGAGAGGGACCTTTTAGTCACTCCGTATCAAAGAAACATCCCACATCTCTGAATGAAGTGCAAGAACGAGCAGAAAAGTACATCAACATGGAGAAAAACTCTCGACTAGGAGAAACCTCAAAAACCGGATCCTTTTACTCCTCCCGAGATAAGGATAAAGAGTCCAAAAAAGAAGATCAGCATGGAGAGAAGATTAAAAAATACCACAACTACACCCCTCTACGGGTGTCTCTTGTGGAAGTATACCGAGAAGTATGCCACACTGAAAAGATCCCACCACCTCGCCCACTTAAAAGCAAAAAAGGAGGCGGAAATCGGATGAAATACTGTGAATACCACCGAATCTATGGACATCCCACTAACGAGTGCTTCGACTTGAAGAACATCATAGAAAAATTGGTAAGAGAGGGGAGACTAGATAGGTACCTAGCCAGCAAGACAGATGAGCCTAGAAAAAGAAGAAGGGATGAAGAGGTCGGACGAACTAAACGACTACCTCGCACCCCGAAAAGACATGTCCACATGATACATGGGGGATTTGCAGGAGGAGGAATCTCCAAATCATCTCGCAAAAGGCACCTTAAAGAAGTATATCACGTCTGATGAGTGGATAATTTATATGCTTCTTGGCATTGTTTTTAGGTAGTTTTTAGTAGGATCTAGCTACTTTTAGGGATGTTTTTATTAGTTTTTATGTAAAATTCACATTTTTGGACTTTACTATGAGTTTGTGTGTTTTCCTATGATTTCAGGTATTTTCTGGCTGAAATTGAGGGACCTGAGCAAAAATCTTATAGGAGGCTGACAAAGGACTGCTGATGCTGTTGGATTCTGACCTCCCTGCACTCGAATTATATTTTCTGGAGCTATAAAACTCCAAATGGCACGCTTTTAACTACGTCGGAAAGTAGACATCCAGGACTTTCCAGCAGTATATAATAGTTTATACTTTATTCAAGTTTAGATGACGCAAACTGGCGTTTAACGTCAGTTCCATGCTGCATTCTGGAGTAAAATTCCAGAAACACGTCACAAACCAGAGTTAAACGCCAAACTGACGTTACAACTTGGCGTTTAACCCCAAGAGAAGCCTATGCACGTGTAAAGCTCAAGCTCAGCCCAAGCACACACCAAAGTGGGCCCCGGAATGAATCCTTCACCTTTCTTAAATGAAAAATATTTTTAATACAAAAGAACAAGAAGTACATGAGTTTCGAATTCATCCTTGAAATTAGTTTAATTATATTGATGTGGTGACAATACTTTTTGTTCTCTGAATGAATGCTTGAACTGTGCATATTTTTGATCTTGTTGTTTATGAATGTTAAAATTATTGGCTCTTGAAAGAATGATGAACAAGAAAAATGTTATTGATGATATGAAGAATCATAAAATTGATTCTTGAAGCAAGAAAAAGCAGTGAAGAACAAAGTTGCAAAAAAAAAGTGGCAAAAAAAGAAAGAAAAAGAAAAAGCAAGCAGAAAAAGCCAACAGCCCTTAAAACCAAAAGGCAAGGGTAAAAAGGATCCAAGGCTTTGAGCATCAATGGATAGGAGTGCCCAAGGAAATAAAATACAGGCCTAAGCGGCTAAATTAACTGGCGGGCATTCAACGCCAGAACAGTGCATGAAGCTGGCGTTTAACGCCAGAAATAAGTAGCAGTCTGGCATTTAAATGCCAGGAATGCACCCTGAGGAAAGCTGGCGTTAAACTCCAGAAACAAGCATGGAAGTGGCGTTCAATGCCAGAAACATGCTGTAGATTGGCGTTGAACGCCTAAGACAAGCATGGAAGTGGCGTTTAACGCCAGAAGCATGTTGCAGTCTGGCGTTAAACGCCAGGATTACATACAGAGGGCGTTTTACACGCCTAAAGGGTGCAGGGATGAGAAATCCTTGACACCCCACAGGATCACCTCAGGATCTGTGGACCCCACAGGATCCCCACCTACCTTCCCTCTCTCTCTCTCACACCTTTTCATGACACTATTCCCCAAACATCATTCACCAATCACCTCAATCACTCTTCCCCATCACCTCTTCACCACTCACATTCGTCCACTCTTCCCCATAAACCCTACCTACCTTCAAATTTAAAATCTCTTTCCCACCCAAACCCACCCTAAATGACCGAACCCTAACCCCTCTCCCTCCACTATATAAACCCCTCCATCCTTCTTCATTTTCACACAACACAACCCTCTCTTCTCCCCCTTGGCCGAATACACATCTCTCTCACTCTCCTCCATATCTTCTTCTTCTTCATCTATTCTTTCTTCTTTTGCTTGAGGGTGAGCAACATTCTACGTTTGGTGTGGTAAAAGCATAGCTTTTTTGTTTTTTCATAACCATTGATGGCACCTAAGGCCGGAGAAACCTCTAGAAAGAGGAAAGGGAAGACAAAAGCTTCCACATCCGAGTCATGGGAGATGGAAAGATTCATCTCAAAAGCCCATCAAGACTACTTCTATGAAGTTGTGGCCAAGAAGAAGGTGATCCCTGAGGTCCCTTTCATGCTCAAGAAAAATGAGTATCCGAAGATCCGACATGAGATCCAAAGAAGAGGTTGGAAAGTTCTTACTAACCCCATTCAACAAGTCAGAATCTTAATGGTTCAAGAGTTCTATGCAAACGCATGGATCACTAGGATCCATGATCAAAGCATGAACCCGAACCCAAAGAATTGGCTTACAATGGTTCGGGGGAAATGCCTAGATTTCAGTTCGAAGAACATAAGGTTGGCTTTCAACTTGCCTATGATGCAAGAAGACGCACGCCCCTATACTAGAAAGGTCAACTTTGATCAAAGGTTGGACCAAGTCCTCATGGACATATGTGTGGAAGGAGCTCAATGGAAAAGAAACTCAAAAGGCAAGCCGGTTCAATTGAGAAGACTGGACCTTAAGGCTGTGGCTAGAGGATGGTTGGAGTTCATCCAACGCTCCATCATCCCCACTAGCAACCGATCCGAAGTAACTGTGGATCGGGCCATCATGATCCATAGCATCATGATTAGAGAGGAAGTAGAAGTTCATGAAGTCATCTCTCTAGAACTCTACAATGTAGCCGAAAAGCCCTCCACCTTGGCAAGGCTAGCTTTTCCTCATCTCATTTTCCATCTATGCTACTTAGCTGGAGTTGTCATAGAAGGAGACATTCTCATTGAAGAGGACAAGCCCATCACTAAGAAGAGGATGGAGCAAACAAGAGAGCCCATTCATGGATCTCAAGAGACGCATGAGGAAGCTCATCATCGAGAAATCCCTGAGATGTCTCAAGGGATGCATTTTCCTCCAAACAACTATTAGGAACAACTCAACAATTCTCTAGAAGGATTGAGTCATGACATGAACCAATTAAGGGTGGAACACCAAGAACACTCCATCATTCTCAATGAGATTAGAGAAGATCAAAGAGTTATGAGGGAGGAGAAACAAAGGCAAGGAAGAGACATAGTGGAGCTCAAGAACACCATTAGTCCTTCAAGGAGAAGGCGCTACCATCACTAAGGTGGACTTATTCCTTAACTTCCTTGTTCTTATCTCTCTGTTTTTCGGTTTTTAAGCTTCATGTTTGTCTATGTTTGTGTCTTTATTACATGATCATTAGTGTCTAGTGTCTATGTCTTAAGGCTAAGAATAATTCCATGAATCCTTCACCTTTCTTAAATGAAAAATATTTTTAATACAAAAGAACAAGAAGTACATGAGTTTCGAATTCATCCTTGAAATTAGTTTAATTATATTAATGTGGTGACAATACTTTTTGTTCTCTGAATGAATGCTTGAACTGTGCATATTTTTTATCTTGTTGTTTATGAATGTTAAAATTCTTGGCTCTTGAAAGAATGATGAACAAGAGAAATGTTATTGATGATCTAAAAAATCATAAAATTGATTCTTGAAGCAAGAAAAAGAAATGAAGAACAAAGCTTGCGAAAAAAAAGTGGCAAAAAAAAGAAAGAAAAAGAAAAAGCAAGCAGAAAAAGCCAACAGCCCTTAAAACCAAAAGGCAAGGGTAAAAAAGATCCAAGGCTTTGAGCATCAATGGATAGGAGGGCCCAAGGAAATAAAATCCAGGCCTAAGCGGCTAAATCAAGCTGTCCCTAACCATGTGCTTGTGGCATGCAGGTCCAAGTGAAAAGCTTGAGACTGAGTGGTTAAAGTCATGATCCAAAGCAAAAAGAGTGTGCTTAAGAGCTCTGGACACCTCTAACTGGGGACTTTAGCAAAGCTGAGTCACAATCTGAAAAGGTTCACCCAGTCATGTGTCTGTGGCATTTATGTATCCGGTGGTAATACTGGAAAACAAAGTGCTTAGGGCCACGACCAAGACTCATAAAAGTATCTGTGTTCAAGAATCAACATACTTAACTAGGAGAATCAATAACACTATCTGAACTCTGAGTTCCTATAGATGCCAATCATTCTAAACTTCAAAGGATAAAGTGAGATGCCAAAACTGTTCAGAAGCAAAAAGCTACAAGTCCCGCTCATCTAGTTAAAACTAATATTCACTGATATTTTGAGATTTATAGTATATTCTCTTCTTTTTATCCTATTTGATTTTCAGTTGCTTGGGGACAAGCAACAATTTATGTTTAGTGTTGTGATGAGCGGATAATTTATACGCTTTTTGGCATTGTTTTTAGGTAGTTTTTAGTAGGATATAGCTACTTTTAGGGATGTTTTTATTAGTTTTTATGCAAAATTCACATTTCTGGACTTTACTATGATTTTTTATGTTTTTTTGTGATTTCATGTATTTTCCGGCTGAAATTGAGGGACCTGAGCAAAAATCTGATAGGAGGCTGACAAAGGACTGCTGATGCTATTGGATTCTGACCTCCCTACACTCGAATTGGAATTTTTGGAGCTACAGAACTCCAAATGGCGTGCTCTCAATTGCGTTGGAAAGTAGACATCCAGGGCTTCCTAGCAATATATAATAGTCCAAACTTTATTCAAGTTTAGATGATAAAAACTGGTGTTCAACACCAGTTCCATGCTGCATTCTGGAGTAAAACGCCAAAAACACGTCACAAACCAAAGTTAAATGCCAAACAGACGTTTCAACTTGGCGTTTAACCCCAAGAGAAGCCTCTGCACGTATAAAGCTCAAGCTCAGCCCAAGCACACACCAAAGTGGGCCCCGAAAGTGGATTTCTGCACTAAGACTTATTTCTGTAAACCCTAGTAACTAGTTTAGTATAAATATGACTTTTTACTTTGTATTTTAATCTTGGTCTTATCTTGGTCTTATCTTGGTATCTATCTTCGGACGTTGAGTTCTTAGACTTTGGGGGCTGGCCATTCGGCCATGCCTGGACCTTGATCACTTATGTATTTTCAACGGTGGAGTTTCTACACACCATAGATTAAGATGTGGAGCTCTGCTGTTCCTCGAGTATTAATGCAATTACTACTATTTTCTATTCAATTCAACTTATTCTTATTCTAAGATATTCTCTACACTTCAACATGATGAATGTGATGATTCGTGACACTCATCATCATTCTCACCTATGAACGCGTGCCTGGTAACCACTTCTGTTCTACCTTAGATCGAGCGTGTATCTCTTGGATTCCTTAATCAGAGTCTTCGTGGTATAAGCTAGAATCCATTGGCAGCATTCTTGAGAATCTAGAAAGTCTAAGCCTTGTCTGTGGTATTCCGAGTAGGATTCAGGGATTGAATGACTGTGACGAGCTTCAAACTCGCGAGTGTTGGGCGTAGTGACAAACGCAAAAGGATCAATGGATCTTATTCCGACATGATCGAGAACTGACAGATGATTAGCCGTTCTGTGACAGAGCATTTAGACTATTTTCATTGAGAGGATGGGAAGTAGTCATTGACAATGGTGACACCCTACATACAGCTTGCCATGGAAAGGAGTAAGAATGATTGGATGAAAGCAGTAGGAAAGCAAAGATTCAGAAAGAACAAAGCATCTCCATACACTTATCTGAAATTCCCACCAATGATTTACATAAGTATCTCTATTTCTATTTTATGCTTTATTTGTCTTATTATTCAAAAATCATTATATCCATTTGAATCCGCCTAACTGAGATTTACAAGATGACCATAGCTTGCTTCATACCAACAATCTCCGTGGGATCGACCCTTACTCACGTAAGGTATTACTTGGACGACCCAATGCACTTGCTGGTTAGTTGTGCGAAGTTGTGACAAAGTGTGATTCACGTTTGAGAGCTCCAATTCTATTGGCACCATTGTTGATGATCACAATTTCATGCACCAACGTCAGAGGAAGAGAAGGAGCACCCGACGTCCCTGCTATTACTTTCACTAAAGAAGACACAGTTGGCATCATCTCGGGACACGACAATCCCATGGTCATCACTATCATATTGGCCAACACAAACCTCCACCGCACATTGGTGGACCAAGGAAGCTCGGCTGATATCTTGTTCAAAACAGCTTTCAACAAACTCGGCCTAGAGGAAAAAGAGCTCAGAGCATATCCAAACAACTTATTCGGATTAGGAGACACTCCAATCCAACCACTGGGATACATCTCTCTACACACAACCTTTGGAAAAAGAAATCGGTCAAGGACACTTAACATAGACTACATCGTGGTCGACGTAAGTTCAGCCCATAATGCCCTAATAGGTCGGACAACCCTAAATCAGTTCACTGCAGTAGTCTCGACTTCACATCTATGCATGAAGTTCCCAACTATAGAAGGGATCGCTACAATAAAAGGAGACTAGAGAACAGCACGTTGCTATTACAATGAAAGTCTGAACCTCAGAGGCAAAGGAGAAGAAATCCACACCATCGAACTTGGGGGAATTTGAGGTCGGAAAGAACTTCGTCCACAACTAGAGGGCGAGATAGAAAAGTCCAGATCGGAGATGTCCCAGATAAAACAACCAATATTGGTGCAATCCTAAAGAGAGAAGTAAAAGAGTCCCTCATATAGTTCTTAAAAGATAATGTCGACCTCTTTGCATGGAAGGCCGCAGACATGCCGAGCATAGACCCCAAGCTAATGTGCCACAAGTTGGCAGTGTATCCAGGTTCTCGGCCAGTACAGCAGAGGCGTAGAAAGCTTGGACCAGAAAGATCCCAAGCTGTGGAAGAACAAGTACAAGCTCTACTAGAGGCAGGATTTATAAGAGAAGTCAAGTACCTACTATGGCTAGCCAACATCATCTTGGTGAAAACATCAAACGGGAAGTGGCGGATGTGCACTGATTACACCGACCTCAACAAAGCATGCCCAAAAAATCCCTATCCGCTCCCAAGTATCGACGCCCTGGTAGATGCTTCCTCCGGATACAAATACCTCTCATTTATTGACGCTTATTCAGGATACAATGAAATCCCGATGTATCCACCTGACCAAGAAAAAACCTCATTCTTAACCCCAAAAGTAAACTACTGTTATGTCGTCATGCCATTCGGACTCAAAAACGCAGGAGCCACCTATCAAAGATTAATGAACAAAGTCTTTGTAGATCATATCGGGAAATTCATGGAGTAGAAGCTGGCAAATTCTTGGGTTTCATGCTCACACAAAGAGGAATTGAAGTAAACCCAGACAAATGCCGGGCCATTGATGAGCGGATAATTTATACGCTTTTTGGCATTGTTTTTATATAGTTTTTAGTAAGTATAAGCTACTTTTAGGGATGTTTTCATTAGTTTTTATGTTAAATTCACATTTCTGGACTTTACTATGAGTTTGTGTGTTTTTCTGTGATTTCAGGTAAATTCTGACTGAAATTGAGGGATTTGAGCAAAACTCTGAAGAAGGCTGACAAAAGGACTGCTGATGCTGTTGGAATCTGACCTCCCTGCACTCGAAATGGATTTTCTAGAGCTACAGAACTCCAATTGGCGCGCTCTCAATGGCGTTGGAAAGTAGACATCCAGGGCTTTCCAGCAATATATAATAGTCCATACTTTATTCGAAGAATGACGACGTAACTTGGCGTTAAACGCCAAGTACACGCTGCTGTCTGGAGTTAAACGCCAGAAAAACGTCATGATCCGGAGTTAAACGCCCAAAACACGTCATAACTCAAAGTTTAACGCCAAGAAATGCCTTAGCTCGTGGAATGATCAAGCTCAGCCCAAGCATACACCAAGTGGGCCCCGGAAGTGGATTTATACATCAATTACTTACTCATGTAAACCCTAGTAGCTAGTCAAGTATATATAGAACATTTATCTATTGTATTAGATATCTTTTGACCATCTTTTGACCATTTTTAGTCTTTTTCATTCGGTCACTTGATCATGGAGAGGGCTGGCCATTCGGCCATGCCTGAACCTCTTTCACTTATGTATTTTCAACGGTGGAGTTTCTGCACACCATAGATTAAGGGTGTGGAGCTCTGCTGTATCTCAAGTATTAATGAAATTCTATTATCTTTTATTCAATACCATCTTATTCTTATTCCAAGATATTCATTCGTACCCAAGAACATGATGAATGTGATGAGTCAGATTACCCTCATTATCATTCTCACTTATGAACGTACATGATTGACAACCACTTCCGTTCTACATGCAACAGAGCTTGAATGTATATCTCTTAGATTCCCCAACAGAATCTTCGTGGTATAAGCTAGATAGATGGCGGCATTTATGAGGATCCGGAAAGTCTCACCTTGTCTGTGGTATTCCGAGTAGGATCCTGGGAATCCGGAAAGTCTCACCTTGTCTGTGGTATTCCGAGTAGGATTCCGGTAATGAATGACTGTGACGTGCTTCAAACTTTAACCTGCTGGGCGTTAGTGACAGACGCAAAAGAGGGATTCTATTCCAGTAGGAGCGGGAACCAACCGGTGATTAGCCGTACTGTGACAGAGTGCGTAGCATTAGTTTTCACTGCGAGGATGGGATGTAGCCATCAGCCATGGGTGATGCCTCCAGACTGGTTAGCTGTGCGAGTGACAGCCGCACAGGATATTTCCCCGAGAGGAAGAAAGTAGCCACAGTTGATGGTGAACCCCTATACAAGGCTTGCCATGGAAAGGAGTAAGAAGGATTGAATAGAAGCAGTAGGAGAGCAGGCGTGCTTGGGCTCTACAGCATCTCCATCCGCTTATCTGAAATTCCCACCAATGAATATGCATAAGTCTTCTATCCCTTTTATTTCTACCCTTTATTTCTATCTTCAAAAACCCATAAACAATTTTAATCTGCCTAACTGAGATTTGCAAGGTGACCATAGCTTGCTTCATACCAACAATCTCTGTGGATTCGACCCTTACTCACGTAAGGTTTATTACTTGGACGACCCAGTACACTTGCTGGTTAGTTGAACGGAGTTGTGAAAATAAACAATGCCCTCAGAGTATACATCCTACAAGTAAAAAGAACAAGTGATCACAATTTCGTCCACCAAGTTTTTGGCGCCGTTGCCGGGGATTGTTCGAGTATGGACAACTGACGGTTCATCTTGTTGCTCAGATTAGGTAATTTTATTTTCAAAAAATTTTTTCAAAAATTTTTCTTTCCTTTTTCGTTTTTCCAAAAATGTTTTTCGAAAAAAAAAAATTAATAAAAATACAAAAAAAATTAGAAAATTATAAAAATCAAAAATATTTTGTTCTTGTTTGAGTCTTGTGTTAATTTTTAAGTTTGGTGTCAATTGCATGCTTTTAAAATTTTTCTTGCATTTGTTTCGAAAATCTCATGCATTCATAGTGTTCTTCATGATCTTCAAGTTGTTCTTGACAAGTCTTCTTGTTTGATCTTGATGATTTCTTGTTTTGTGTCTTTTCTTGTTTTTCATGTGCATTTTTGCATTCATATTTTCCATGCATTAAAGATTTCTAAGTTTGGTGTCTTGCATGTTTTCTTTGCATCAAAAATCTTTCAAAATTATGTTCTTGATGTTCATCATGATCTTCAAAGTGTTCTTGGTGTTCATCTTGACATTCATAGCATTCTTGCATGCATTCATTGTTTTGATCTAAAAATTTCATGCATTGAGTATTTTTGTTGTTTTTCTCTTTCATAATTAAAAATTCAAAAAATCAAAAAAATATCTTTTCCTTATTTTCCTCCAAATTTTTGAAATTTTGGGTTGACTTGGTCAAAAATTTTTAAAATTAGTTGTTTCTTACAAGTCAAGTCAAAATTTCAATTTTAAAAATCTTATCTTTTCAAAATCTTTTTCAAAAATCATATCTTTTTCATTTTTTTTATAATTTTCAAAAATTTCAAAATTATTTTTCAAAATTTTTTCAAAAATCTTTTTCTTATCTTTATATCAAATTTTCGAAAATTAACTAACAAGTAATGTGATTGGTTCAAAAATTTGAAGTTTGTTACTTTCTTGTTAAGAAATGTTCAATCTTTAAGTTCTAGAATCTTATCTTGTAGTTTCTTGTTAGTTAAGTAATTTTAAAAATTAAATCTTTTTCAAAATATCTTTTTCTTAAAACTTTTATTTTATCTTTTATCTTATCTTTTTCAAAAATCTTATCTTTTTCAAAATTTGATTTCAAAATATCTTATCTAACTTCTTATCTTCTTATCTTTTTCAAAATTCGATTTCAAAAACTTTTTCAATCAACTAACTAACTTTTTGTTTGTTTCTTATCTTTTTCAAAACCACCTAACTACTTTTCCCTCTCTAATTTTCGAAAATTCTCCCTCTCTTTTTCAAAAATTCTTTTTGTTTTAAATTTTAATTTTAATTATATTTTGTCTTTGATTTTCGAAAATTACTAACCTCTTTTTCAAAAATTATTTTCGAAAATTCTATTCTCTTCTCTTCTTCTATTTTAATTATTAATTACTAACACTTCTTCTCACCTCTCTTCATCTAAGAATCCAAACCTCTTATATCCCTTGTATTTGGATTCTTCACCCCTTTCTTCTTCTACTAACATAAGGGAATCTCTATACTGTGACATAGAGGATTCCTTTTTCTTTTCTTGTTTTCTTCTCTTTCATATGAGCAGGAACAGGGAAAAAGGCACTCTTGTTGAAGTTGATCCAGAACCTGAAAGGACTCTGAAGAGAAAATTAAGAGAAGCTAAATTACAACAATCCAGAAATAACCTTTCAGAAATTTTCGAACAAGAGAAGGAGATGGAAGCCGAAAATAATAATAATAATAATGCAAGGAGAATGCTTGGTGACTTCACAAAGCCAACGTCCAAGTTTGATGGAAGAAGCATCTCCATTCCTGCCATTGGAGCCAATAACTTTGAGCTTAAGCCTCAACTAGTTGCTTTAATGCAACAAAACTGCAAGTTTTATGGACTTCCATCTGAAGATCCTTATCAGTTTTTAACTGAATTCTTGCAAGTCTGTGATACTGTAAAGACGAATGGAGTTAATCCTGAAGTCTACAGACTTATGCTTTTCCCTTTTGCTGTAAGAGACAGAGCTAGAATATGGTTGGATTCACAACCTAAGGATAGCCTGGACTCCTGGGATAAGCTGGTCACTGCCTTCTTGGATAAATTCTTTCCTCCTCAAAAGCTGAGCAAGCTGAGAGTGGATGTTCAAACCTTCAAGCAAAAAGATGGTGAATCCCTC
Organism: Arachis hypogaea; assembly: GCF_003086295.3. Lineage (NCBI taxonomy): Eukaryota > Viridiplantae > Streptophyta > Magnoliopsida > Fabales > Fabaceae > Arachis > Arachis hypogaea. The sequence continues at coordinate 89,728,151 of NC_092039.1, forward strand.
TATGAAGCTTGGGAAAGATACAAGCAGCTGACCAAGAGATGTCCATCTGACATGTTTTCAGAATGGACCCTATTAGATATATTCTATTATGGTCTCTATGAATTTTCGAAAATGTCCTTGGACCATTCTGCAGGTGGATCTATTCACCTAAAGAAAACGCCTGAAGAGGCTCAAGAACTCATTGACATGGTTGCAAACAACCAGTTCATGTACACCTCTGAGAGGAATTCCGTGAATAATGGGGTACCTCAGAAGAAAGGAGTTCTTGAAATTGATGCTCTGAATGCCATATTGGCTCAGAACAAAGTGTTGACTCAACAGGTCAACATGATCTCTCAAAATCTAAATGGACTGCAACATGCATCCAACAGCACTAGAGAGGCAGCTTCTGAAGAAGCTTATGATCCTGAGAACCCTGCCATGGCAGAGGTTAATTATCTGGGTGAACCTTATGGAAACACCTATAACCCATCATGGAGAAATCATCCAAATTTCTCCTGGAAGGATCAACAAAAGCCTCAACAAGGCTTTAATAATGGTGGACGCAATAGGCTGAACAATAGTAAGCCATATCCATCATCTTCTCAGCAACAGACAGAGAACTCTGAACAAAATAATTCTAATTTAGCTAATATAGTCTCTGATCTGTCAAAAGCCACTTTCAGTTTCATGAATGAAACAAGATCCTCCATTAGAAATTTGGAGGCACAAGTGGGCCAGCTGAGTAAGAGAGTTATTGAAACTCCTCCCAGTATTCTCCCAAGTAATACAGAAGAGAATCCAAAAGGAGAGTGCAAGGCCATTGATTTAATCAAAGTGGCCTAATGCATAGAGGAGGAGGAGGACGAAAATCCTAGTGAGGAAGACCTCCTGGGACGTTCCTCAAACAAGAAGGAGTTTCCTATTAAGGATCCTGAGGAATCTGAGGCTCATACAGAGACCATAGAGATTCCATTAAACCTCCTTCTGCCATTCATGAGCTCTGAAGACTATTCATCCTCTGAAGAGGATGAAGATGTGACTAGAGAGCAATTTGCTCAATACTTAGGAGCTATCATGAAGCTAAATGCCAAGTTATTTGGTAATGAGACTTGGGAAAGTGAACCTCCCTTGCTCATTAGTGACTTAGATACTTGGATTCAGGACACTCTACCTCAAAAGAAACAAGATCCTGGCAAGTTCTTAATACCTTGCACCATTGGCACCATGAGCTTTGAGAAAGCTCTATGTGATCTTGGGTCAGGGATAAATCTGATGCCACTCTCTGTAATGGAGAAGCTGGGGATCATTGAGGTACAACCTGCCTTGTTCTCATTACAATTGGCAGACAAGTCAATGAGACAAGCTTATGGGATGGTAGAGGACGTACTAGTGAAGGTTGAAGGCCTTTACATCCCTGCTGATTTCATAATCCTAGATACTAGGAAGGAAGATGATGAATGCATCATCCTAGGAAGACCTTTCCTAGCCACAGCAGAAGCTATGATAGATGTTCACAGAGGAGAGTTAGTCCTTCAATTGAATGGGGACTACCTTGTGTTTAATGCACATGGCCATCCCTCAATGACAGAAGAGAGTAAGCATGAAGAACTTCTCTCAGTTCAAGGTCAAGAAGAGCCCACACAGTCAAACTCTAAGTTTGGTGTTGTGAGGCCACAACCAAACTCTAAGTTTGGTGTTCAAATTCCATATCCAAACTCTAAGTTTGGTGTGGAGACAACACACTAAATTGATCTGATCATCTTGTGGCTCCATGAGAGCCACTGTCAAGCTATTGACATTAAAGAAGCGCTTGTTGGGAGGCAACCCAATTTTATTTATCTAATTTTATTTTATTTTGTTTCTTTGTTATTTTTGTGTTTAATTAGGTACATGATCATGAGGAGTCACGAAAAAATAAAAAAAAATTAAAAACAGAGTCAAAAACAGAAGAAAAAAATTTTTCACCCTGGAGGATGCACGGGCTGGCGTTCAACGCCCAGAAGGTGCATCTGGCCGGCATTCAACGCCAGAACAGAGCACCATTCTGGCGCTGAACGCCCAAAACAAGCAACAACCTGGCGTTAAACGCCAGGATGGTGCACAGAGAGGACAAACTGGCGCTGAACGCCAGGAACAAGCATGAAACTGGCGTTCAACGCCAGAAACATGCATTACATGGGCGTTTAACGCCCAGAACATGCACCAATGGGCGTTTGAACGCCAGAATGATGCATGAAGGCAATTTACACGCCTATATGGTGAAGGAATGGTATTTCTTTTCACCTCAGGATCTGTGGACCTCACAGGATCCCCACCTACCTCGCCCTCTCTCTTTCCATTCATGGTCATCCCTTCTGTTTTTGATTCACCACCTACATCTATCCACTCTTCCCCATACACCCCACCTACCTTTACAATTCAACTTCTCTTTCCCACCCACTCCCACCCATATAGCCGAATCCATCCCCCTCACTCACCTCCATCTTCTTCTTCTTCTTCTCTTCTTTCTTTTCTTGCTCGAGGGCGAGCAATATTTTAAGTTTGGTGTGGTAAAAGCATAGCTTTTTTGCTTTTCCATTACCATTAATGGCACCTAAGGCCAGAGAAACCTCAAAGGGAAGACAAAAGCTTCCACCTCTGAGTCTTGGGAGATGGAAAATATAAGCCGTCATAGCTCAGTGGTATAACATGTGGCTGCAAATCAAGAGATCCCTGAGATACCTCAGGAGATAAGTTGTCCTCCACACAACTATTGGGAGCAAATAATGTTAAAAACACCAAAATCACTAGGGATCATGCAACAGAAGCAAGGAAGAGACATAGAGGAGCTCAAAGAGCACCATTGGACCTTCAAGAAGGCGCCACCCTCACTCAGGTGGATTCATTCCTTGTTCTTTATTTCTTTCTGTTTTCGTTTTTAATATTGTGTTTATCTATGTTTTGTGTCTTTACTTCATGATCATTAGTATGTAACCATGCCTTAAAGATTATGAATAATTCCATGAATCCTTCACCTCTCTTAAAAGAAAAATGTTTTAATTCAAAAGAACAAGAAGTACATGAATTTCGAATTTATCCTTGAATTTAATTTAATTATATTGATGTGGTGGCAATAATTTTTGTTTTCTGAATGAATGCTTGAACAGTGCATATTTTTGATCTTGTTGTTTATGAGTGTTAAAATTGTTGGCTCTTGAAAGAATGATGAACAAAGAGAAATGTTATTGATGAACTGAAAAATTCATGAATTGATTCTTGAAGCAAGAGAAAGCAGTGAAAAAGTAAGTTTGCGAAAAAAAAATGGCGAAAAGAAAAAGAAAGAGCAATAGAAAAAGCCAATAGCCCTTAAAACCAAAAGGCAAGGGTAAAAAGGATCCAAGGCTTTGAGCATCAATGGATAGGAGGGCCCAAGGAAATTAAATCCAGGCCTAAGCGGCTAAATCAAGCTGTCCCTATCCATGTGCTTGTGTCATGAAGGTCCAAGTGAAAAGCTTGAGACTAAGTGGTTAAAGTCGTGATCCAAAGCAAAAGAGTGTGCTTAAGAGCTCTGGACACCACTAACTGGGGACTTTAGCAAAGCTGAGTCACAATCTGAAAAGGTTCACCCAGTTATGTGTCTGTGGCATTTGTGTATCCGGTGGTAATACTGGAAGACAAAGTGCTTAGGGCCACAGCCAAGACTCATAAGTAGCTGTGTTCAAGAATCAACATGCCTAACTAGGAAAGTCAATAACACTATCTGAAATTCTAAGTTCCTAGAGAAGCCAATCACTCTAAACTTCAAAGGAAAAAGTGAGATGCCAAAACTGTTCAGAAGCAAAAAAGCTACAAGTCCCGCTCATCTAATTAAATTAATATTCATTGATATTCTGAAATTTATAGTATATTCTCTTCTTTTATCCTATTTGATTTTCAGTTGCTTGGGGACAAGCAACAATTTAAGTTTGGTGTTGTGATGAGCGGATAATTTATACGCTTTTTGGCATTGTTTTTATATAGTTTTTAGTAAGTATAAGCTACTTTTAGGGATGTTTTCATTAGTTTTTATGTTAAATTCACATTTCTGGACTTTACTATGAGTTTGTGTGTTTTTCTGTGATTTCAGGTAAATTCTGACTGAAATTGAGGGATTTGAGCAAAACTCTGAAGAAGGCTGACAAAAGGACTGCTGATGCTGTTGGAATCTGACCTCCCTGCACTCGAAATGGATTTTCTAGAGCTACAGAACTCCAATTGGCTCGCTCTCAATGGCGTTGGAAAGTAGACATCCAGGGCTTTCCAGCAATATATAATAGTCCATACTTTATTCGAAGAATGACGACGTAACTTGGCGTTAAACGCCAAGTACACGCTGCTGTCTGGAGTTAAACGCCAGAAAAACGTCATGATCCGGAGTTAAACGCCCAAAACACGTCATAACTCAAAGTTTAACGCCAAGAAATGCCTTAGCTCATGGAATGATCAAGCTCAGCCCAAGCATACACCAAGTGGGCCCCGGAAGTGGATTTATACATCAATTACTTACTCATGTAAACCCTAGTAGCTAGTCAAGTATATATAGAACATTTATCTATTGTATTAGATATCTTTTGACCATCTTTTGACCATTTTTAGTCTTTTTCATTCGGTCACTTGATCATGGAGAGGGCTGGCCATTCGGCCATGCCTGAACCTCTTTCACTTATGTATTTTCAACGGTGGAGTTTCTGCACACCATAGATTAAGGGTGTGGAGCTCTGCTGTACCTCAAGTATTAATGAAATTCTATTATCTTTTATTCAATTCCATCTTATTCTTATTCCAAGATATTCATTCGTACCCAAGAACATGATGAATGTGATGAGTCAGATTACCCTCATTATCATTCTCACTTATGAACATACGTGATTGACAACCACTTCCGTTCTACATGCAACAGAGCTTGAATGTATATCTCTTAGATTCCCCAACAGAATCTTCGTGGTATAAGCTAGATAGATGGCGGCATTTATGAGGATCCGGAAAGTCTCACCTTGTCTGTGGTATTCCGAGTAGGATCCTGGGAATCCGGAAAGTCTCACCTTGTCTGTGGTATTCCGAGTAGGATTCCGGTAATGAATGACTGTGACGTGCTTCAAACTTTAACCTGCTGGGCGTTAGTGACAGACGCAAAAGAGGGATTCTATTCCAGTAGGAGCGGGAACCAACCGGTGATTAGCCGTACTGTGACAGAGTGCGTAGCATTAGTTTTCACTGCGAGGATGGGATGTAGCCATCAGCCATGGGTGATGCCTCCAGACTGGTTAGCTGTGCGAGTGACAGCCGCACAGGATATTTCCCCGAGAGGAAGAAAGTAGCCACAGTTGATGGTGAACCCCTATACAAGGCTTGCCATGGAAAGGAGTAAGAAGGATTGAATAGAAGCAGTAGGAGAGCAGGCGTGCTTGGGCTCTACAGCATCTCCATCCGCTTATCTGAAATTCCCACCAATGAATCTGCATAAGTCTTCTATCCCTTTTATTTCTACCCTTTATTTCTATCTTCAAAAACCCATAAACAATTTTAATCTGCCTAACTGAGATTTGCAAGGTGACCATAGCTTGCTTCATACCAACAATCTCTGTGGATTCGACCCTTACTCACGTAAGGTTTATTACTTGGACGACCCAGTACACTTGCTGGTTAGTTGAACGGAGTTGTGAAAATAAACAATGCCCTCAGAGTATACATCCTACAAGTAAAAAGAACAAGTGATCACAATTTTGTCCACCAGCCATACTCGATATGAAAAGCCCAACCTGTGACAAAAAAGTGTAACAGCTCAACGGGCGATTGGCAGCTTTGTCCAGATTTCTAGCCGGATCAGCCATAAGATATCTCCCCTTCTATGCCATACTAAGGAAGGGAAATAAGTTTGAATGGACACCAGAGTGTGAGCAAGCCTTCTAGGATTTCAAAAGATTCTTGGGACAACCACCCATTCTTACCCGACCGCGGGAAGGAGAAGCACTCATATTGCACCTTACAGTAGGAAGCCAGACAGTAGCCTCAGCACTAATCAGAGAGGACGAAAGTGGACAACAACCTGTATACTTCATCAGCAAAGCACTACAAGGATCTGAGTTGAACTATCAAAGGATAGAGAAGTTCACGTATGCTCTCGTATTAACTTCTCGATGACTTCGCCCATACTTCTAGGCTCACACCATCAAGATTCGGACCAACCAACCCATAAAAGGCATTCTGCAGAAAACAGATTTAGCAGGAAGAATCCTACAATGGGTGGTCGAGTTGTCCGAATTCGACCTTCAATATTAAGCTCGGACAGCCATCAAATCACAGTATTTGGCCAACTTCATTACAGAGTACACTGACACTCTGGAAATCCCTACAAATTGGAGTCCATATGTGGACGGCTCTTCAAATAAAACCGGGATGGAGCAGGAGTAATAATAGAAAGTAATCAGGGAACCCAAATCGAATTCTCCCTAAAATTTGAGTTTCCTACTTCCAATAATCAAACTGAGTATGAGGCGCTATTGGCTGGTTTGAAGCTGGCTAAAGAAGTTAGAGCCCAAAAACTTATCATCTTTAATGATTCACAAGTTGTCACCTCGCAAATAGCAGGGACCTACCAAGCCAAAGATCCTGCTATGAAAAAGTACCTGGACAAAACCAGGGAACAACTCGGACAATTACAGGAATATGAGATCCGACATATACCTCGGGAACAAAATGCTCGAGCTGACGCACTCTCAAAATTAGCCAGCACCAAACTAGGGGGCAATAATAGAGCCTCATCCAGGAAATTTTGCAGAACCCGTTAATTTTAGAAGAAGAAAAAGTCCTAGCCATATCAAGTCAAAATCAAGATTGGATGACTCCCATAATCAGCTACCTCAAATCAGAAACACTCCCTGCAGATAAGAAGGAGGCAAAGAGGCTAAAGCGGAAGGCACATTATTACACTATCATAAACAACATCCTATACAAGAGAGGGATTTCGACACCTTTACTAAAATGTGTGCCGGCCTCTAACACAAAAGAAGTCTTAGAAGAGATACACAGTGGCACATGTGGCAATCATCTCAGAGCAAGAGCTCTTGCCAAGAAGGTACTCCGAGCCGGATTCTTTTGGCTGACTTTATAAAAAGAAGCCAACGAGTTCATTAAGATATGTTCATCGTGTCAGAAGCATGCTAACTTCCACATCGCCCCACCAGAAGAACTCATCAGCGTAACATTACCTTGGCCATTTGCAAAATGGGAACACGACCTCCTCGGGCCCTTCCCCCAAGGATCAGAACATGTTAAATTCCTCATTGTAGGGATAGATTATTTCACAAAATGGATTGAGGTAGAGCCCTTAGCCAATGCCACTGCCCAAAGAAGTCGGAAATTCCTATATAAGAACATTGTCATGATGTTTGGGGTTCCTTACTCCATCAACACAGACAATGACAATCAATTCACGGACACGGGCTTTAGAAAGTTGGTAGCCAACCTGAAGATAAAGCACTAATTCACATCCGTAGAATACCCGCAGGCTAATGGACAAGCAGAAGCTGCCAATAAGGTCATACTAGCTATGTTAAAATGGAGGATGTAGGACGCAGAGAGAGCCTGAGCTGAAGAGCTCCCACAAGTCCTTTGGACATATCGGACAACTCCACACTCCACCACAAAGGAATCACCCTTCCAATTGGCTTATGGAATGGAGGCAATGATCTCGGTAGAAGTCGAAGAAAGATCCCCCAGAACGATCTTCTACAGTGAAAAAGCTAACTCCCAACTTCAAAAGGAAGAACTTGACCTACTTACAGAAGTCCAAGAAAAAGCTCGAATCAGAGAAGAGGCATTAAAATGTCGCATGGCTTCAAGGTACAATCGAAAGGTAGTGCAGCGAAGCTTCGCCAACAATTACCATATCCTAATCGGAAATGATATCGGAACAAGTCGACTCAGAGAGAGAAAGCTAGCGGCTAAGAAGGTACTGGGAAAAGTCTACTACAAAGTGTTCGAACTCGAGGGGTGAGAGCTACCAAGGTCGTGGCATGCCTGCAATCTAAGAAGGTATTATAGTTAAGAGGTAATAAAAGATCTTAGGACAAAGGTGCAATCTTTTTCCTGAAAAAGCTTTTTTAATGAGGCGCCAAGCCAAGATCTGCAAAATTACCCAACTTAAGAAGGGTGAGCACCCACATGTATATATTTGCATATTTTCTATTTTGAATAAAGTTTTTTCAGATTTTCTACAAACTCTCTTTATAAAGACGCATTAATCTAAAACGCAAAAATTCATCGCCCAATTATAAAGCTACAGATCGACAAAAGTGAAAACCAAATTCACTGCTCGATCACAATGAAGTCGACAAAGATGAAAATCGAATTCATCAAAAGTCGGCCAAGCAAGGATCAAAATCGGCAAGATGAAAAGCGACAAAATAGGATAATGCAAGAAGTTATCAAAAGTGACCCATAGGAAAGGACCTGACGAGGTCTTAATAAAAATAGGTTGCTAAAAAATAACTTAAAGACAGTCCGACATAAAGAAGTCAGACCAGTCAAATAGTAAAGTTGTAAAAAGTAAATCCATAGGAAAGAGGCCTGGCCAGCCCTGAAAATGGATTGCTAAAAATAACTTAGAAAGGACTGACATGTCGAAGTCGGCCTAAAAAGCTACAAAACTTATAAAAAGTAATCTATAAAAAGAGACCTGGCAAGGTCCAAACAAAATAGATTACTAGAAATAACTTAGAAGGGACCGAGATGAAGAAGTCGGCCCGAGCCAATTAAAGCGACAAGAGTTATAAAAAGTAAATCCATAAAAAAGAGATCCAACGAGATCCAAATAAAAATGGATTACTAGAAATAACTTGAGGAGATCCGACAAGAAAAGTCGACCAAACGGAAGGCGTGCACTAAAAAGGACACAACTTTTCCTAAAAAGCCACGACTCCAAGACAAGGCTATCAAAATTATTCAGATTGATCAAAAAGTGTTCTAAAAAGAACACTAAAAAGTCGTCAGACAAGTTAAGCAGACCAACTCGACCAAGCAGAAAGCAAAATAAAAATATATCAAAAGAGGTCGGACATCAAGATGCCAACACTCTAAAGATTCCTGGAAAGTGATGAACAAAGCTGCATACAAAGCATATCACAAAAAAACAAAGCTACTATAATAAAAGACTCAAGAGGCCACCCGAAAGTCAACCTCAAGAGCTTCAGAAACTACTTTGTTTTTCTACATAGAGTTGCTATAAAAAAGCAACCAAAATATCCAAGTCAAGCAGACCACAAGTTACAGAAATAAGAGTTCAAAAAGCCCATAGATCGGGATGTACCAAACATCAAAAGAAAACTCATCAAAGATCCAAGCTCTCATCGGGAGCAGCATCCTGAGTCGATGAAGGATAGATGATTTTCGTCGGAATCGCATCTACAGTCCCATCATCCCGGTTCAAAATTAGGACATCAGGGTCAGACTCGGGCTGGCGGACCTCGGCAGTAGGAATTGAAGAAGCCAGAGCAGTTTAAGCTTTGGTGGATGACGCAGGAGGTGGATCCACATTTTTATCATCATCCGAGCCATCAGGGACAATCTTACCATTTTTTACAATATTGTCCAAGTTGAAAAGAGACATGTCGTGCTCGGGCGCGAGAACCCGAACCTGAGCCTTCAAATTCTCATAAGCAGCATTCACACTACCCATGAGATGCCCCTGGAGCTCGGTATAATCCGCTTGAACAGATTCCACTTTCTCTCTGGCCTCCATCAGCTCACTATAAGTTCAGACATAGCTCTCCCTATGCTTCTCCGCCATCTCCTCAGCCAAAGTTGCCGAAGCCACCGTAGCAGTAGCTCGAGTCTTTTCACCTTTCAGTTCTTTCTCCAACTTTGCCACCTTCTTCTCAAGTTCCTCCTTCAACCCCTTAAACCTATCATACTCCGACTTGTCCTCTTCCATAAAAGCCTTTGTTGCATTAACCGGAATGTCCTGAGCAGTCCGGAACAAAGCCGCTCCCATATGCGCCATCTTAATGCTATTTCGGGTGATGAAATCCAAATGACGAAGAATGGAGACATCATCCGTAGACACGACACCATAAGGAGCAATTTGATGATCAACAAACCCCACGACATCAAAGTCAGGAGCATCAAGGTTAAAGGGCTCAATAGTCTTTTGCTTCTTCGGTGGAGGACCGGTAGTAGGAGAAGAAGTCGCACCAGAAGTTCTGGGAGGATCAACCAACCAAATGAACTGGCGGAGTAGGAATCACCCTCCTTGGCCCAGAAGTACTCAAGATCGGCTTCTTAGGGAGGATCTGTAAGGATCCTTCCCCAGCTACCTTGGCCGAGATATTCTGGGCAGCTGTAGCCTTCCTTGCCTTCTTGAAGGCCTTCATAGAATCATTATTTTTAATCATCTCTGAAAATACACAACAAAGAAACTGAGTTATAAATTGGAAAGAAAAGGATTAAACTCGACAAAATAAACAAGCACAACAGATACAAAAGAAGTTGACCACTACCCAGCTCAGCACGGAGGAGTGAGGGATCTCCTAGGAATTTCTTTGTATCAAGATGGGGAGGCTGCCCCCAGTTCTCTTCCAACACAGTTACAAAGGCTTGCTCAACTTCGCCCAACATCTCCCAAGTATATCTAGACACAACTACATTCTTTTGCCATTCTAAAGGAAATGTAGGCTCGCCATTCTCATCCAAAAAGAAAGGCCGGGCTCCTTCAACAGCTCAGACTTTGAAAAAGTAATTCTTGAAATCCCAAAAAGATTCATTGTACATCGAAAAAACTTTCCTTCCCTAGGCAGCTCGGAAAGATACCCAAGCAGCCTTCTTCTAAGCCACCCCGGGTTTAGTCAAAACAAAGAGGTAATGAAAAAGGATTCGGGTGAAGCTGGGATGGAGATACATTGCATGATCACAACAAATTAGTCTCAAAAGAAGTAAAAGGAAAGGTAATGTTCAGTTGACTGAAAAAATAGTCATAGGCATAAAAGAAGGGATGCTCCCCCTGAACCGAGGTTGGGAAACATACCCTCTCATCAGAATCAGGCACTACTAGCTCATAATCTTTCTACTGCTCCTGACTACTACAAATCCTGTTATGTTTCCTCAGCTCTACACAATACTTGGCATTTACCACAGAGACATACATCAACACGAGGGAGTCCAGCCAGACCGACATGCCCTTGGGGACTTTGGAAGTGGTCTCAACAATATTTTTGCAAGAAGACATGGGTCAACTAGTCCTATAGTAAGAAAAAGAAAAATGGGTTACTAACCAGAACAGCTCGGACAAATCAAGAAATCAGGTCGGACAAATATGGATACAACTCGGACTAAAACATACAAACAAGCGAAAGGAGACCCTGGGACTCACACCAAGGTCCAGGGGCATTCTTTGGAGGCAGTAACAGAGCAATGTTTTAGGAAAATCTACGGCCTACATCCCAACATCTCTCAAAAACAAGAAACTCCCCTCTGACAGCAACATTCCATAAAGAAAAAACACGGAATAAACTATCAAAATCATCACCTTCAGCCTATCAGCAAAGCAAAACTATCAAACACGAGACATGCAAAGGGGAAATCATCAAAGCCGCTTCCTTTTCTCAAAATCAAACAAAGTTCATCATTCAAAAGTTCCAAATCAAGAAAATACAGCCAGAGATAGTACCAACATTCAAAGTTTTAACTAACAGGAAAACACGAAAGGTCATACAAATCGAAGAAGCCCTAAGAACGGCGTACATGGCAGAAACGATCAAGACAAACAATAAATGCAAAAAAGATTCAAGCTTTCTGGCACGAAGTCAAGCAAGATCAAAACTTTTTCAAGCACAAAATAAGGCAAAAAGAAAGAAGAAAACAAAAGGACCAAACCTGAAAAGTGAGAACGTGATGAAGACGGAAGCAAACAGCAAAATTCCATGCTAGCAATCGCCTCCGAGATAAGCGCAAAGATGGTTAAAAAACTTGGGAGCAAGCAAAAATAGGAGAAGTCACGAACGAGCCCAAAAACGCAAGAAGGAAGAAAGTTGTAGTAAAGCAATTGATGAGCAGATAATTTATACGCTTTTTGGCATTGTTTTTAGGTAATTTTTAGTAGGATCTAGCTACTTTTAGGGATGTTTTCATTAGTTTTTATGCTAAATTCACATTTATGAACTTTACTATGAGTTTGTGTGTTTTTCTATGATTTCAGGTATTTTCTGGCTGGAATTGAGGGACCTGAGCAAAACTCTGATAAAAGGCTGACAAAGGACTGCTGATGCTGTTAGATTCTGACCTCCCTGCACTCGAAATGGATTTTCTGGGGCTACAGAACTCCAAATAGCACGCTCTTAACGGTGTTGGAAATTAGACATCCAGAGCTTTTCATAAATATATAATAGTCCATACTTTATTCGAGATTAGATGACGTAAACTGGCGCTCAACGGCAGTTCCATGCTGCATTCTGGAGTCAAACGCCAGAAACACGTCACGAACTAGAGTTGAACGCCAAAAACACGTTACAACATGGCGTTCAACTCCAAGAGAAGCCTCTACACGTGTAAAGCTCAAGTTCAAGCCAAGCACACACCAAGTGGGCCCCGGAAGTGGATTTCTGCATCAATTACTTACTTTTGTAAACCCTAGTAGCTAGTCTAGTATAAATAGGACATTTTACTATTGTATTAGACATCTTTGGACGTTTAGTTCTTAGACCATGGGGGCTGGCCATTCGGCCAAGCCTGGACCATCACTTATGTATTTTCAACGGTGGAGTTTCTACACACCATAGATTAAGGGTGTGGAGCTCTACTGTACCTCGAGTTTTAATGCAATTTCTACTATTTTCTATTCAATTCAGTTTATTCCTATTCTAAGATATTCGTTGCACTTCAATATGATGAATGTGATGATCTGTGACACTCATCATCATTATCACCTACGAACGCGTGACTGACAACCACTTCCGTTCTACCTTAGGCCGGGCGCATATCTCTTGGATTCCTTAATCATAATCTTCGTGGTATAAGCTAGAATTGATGGCGGCATTCATGAGAATCTGGAAAGTCTAAACCTTGTCTGTTGTATTCCGAGTAGGATTCAGGGATTGAATGACTGTGACGAGCTTCAAACTCACGATTGTTGGGCGTGATGACAAGCGCAAAAGAATCAATGGATTCTATTCCGACATGATCGAGAACCAACAGATGATTAGCCGTGCTGTGACAGAGCATTTGGACCATTTTCACTGAGAGGATGGGATGTAGCCATTGACAACGGTGATGCCCTACATACAGCTTGCCATGGAAAGGAGTAAGAAGGATTGGATGAAGGTAGTAGGAAAGCAGAGATTCAGAAGGAGCACAACATCTTCATACGCCTATCTGAAATTCCCACCAATGATTTACATAAGTATTTCTATCTTTATTTTCTGTTTATTTATTATTATTATTCGAAAAATCCATAATCATTTATTATCCGCCTAACTGAGATTTACAAGATGACCACAGCTTGCTTCATACCAACAATCTCCGTGGGATCGACCCTTACTCATGTAAGGTTTATTACTTGGACGACCCAGTGCACTTGCTGGTTAGTTGTGCAAAGTTGTGAAGAAAGTGCTGAGTTATAAACGCGCATACCAAGTTGAGAGCCATTTTTAGAGATCACAATTTTGTGCACCAGCAAGAAAGGGAGAAACGGAAAAAATCTTTAAAAGGTTTGAAAAGAAGTAAGGAGTGGGAAGCAAAGGAAATGACGAATGAATTAAAGGGCATTTAAAACCCTCGCACGTTCCCAAGGAAGTGCGAAAACGCGCATGCTACAAGGAGGAACGTTCTGCATTTAAAGCTACTAAATCAAAGTTCCACAAACAAACCCAACCAAAATGCTCAAGCTCGGCTTCCCCAAAAGAGATCGAACGTCTTAAAAGACACGACCTCAAGAGGAAGACCACGCTCAAGCAGGGGCACTATTCATGCCCAAGGTCGAGTTATACAACCTGGGCTGATTAACGACAAGTTGACCGACCTGTTCAGACCAGGACTGCCCGACCTCTTCTCGAAAAGCTCGGCCAAACCGCTACAGAGGCCCAAGAAGGCCCAAACAGAGGAACATGACCCAAATCTAAAGGCAGCCCAAGCCTAAAAAGATAAAGGGCGGTTCCCTCAAAGATAAGATAACTCCACTCCAAGATAAGATATCTAGAAAAGGTCACTCTACAACATTATAAATACACTGGAGCATCCAAGCAAGGTTGCGAGAACCGGACCGGTCAATAAACCGGTGAGGTCATTGGTTCAATGGTTCACTGGTTCGACCGGGGTTCAACCGGGATTCAACCGGTTTAATTAAATATTAAATAAAATTATTAAAAAACCTAAAAATAATTTTAAATATATAAATTCAATAATTTCTAACTTAATAAAATTTAAAATTTCACATAATAAATTATCCATAACTTAATATTAGAGGTTCACAAACAACTTTAAACATCAAAGTTTATAACTAAACAACTTCATAGATCATTAAGGAAGAGGAATATAGTGATACTAAAATCCAAAAGAATTTAAATTGGCATGGCTTGTATAAATATCATCTAGCAACACTTAAATTATGGCTGTAAAGTATAAATAGATTGAATGATACTATTCAAAACAAAGGTATATTAGTACAGACAAGCATAGTTTGTTGATACATAACCAGTTTACCATATGCAAAACTTTGAAATACACTGATTCAGATATATAGAAGCGCATTGACACTGTTTTTGACTCATGCTTCACAAGAAGACTGTTAGTCTACCATAAGGCTTTTCACCTTTAACCCTAGAAGGTTGAATGTGACATAAAAACTGAACAGAAGCATACAATAAAGAGAGCCAGGGTTTCAACAATTCCGTGCTTCACTCAGAAGCAAGCATTTAAGGACTAGCTGAGCCAAATATTTATACTTATTATGAACTGATTTAACCTGTTATCCCAGCTCAACAATGAATTATCGACAAATAGTCAAATACTATGTTGCTATAAAGAGGTCATCTGAATTCAAGTAAACCTTGTTAGCAGGGTTTGAAATTGTATGAGCGATTTCCCTTGCAGCTTCAATTTTCCTCAAGGTGAATGCAGGATTATTGACAATAGCTTGACCAATCAATTGTGCGCTCTTGGCTTCTCCCTGTTTAAAGAAAAAATAAAATAAGCCTTTAAATGTACTACAAAATCAAGTTGAAAAGGACTACTTCTCAGTTGTTTAGTTTTCATGATATTCAGACTATCTATGGTTTGGTATAGCCGTATAATAATTGGCAATTCAGAAATACTAAAGCATCGAATCCAACTATTATACTAAGTAAGAACAGTCCCAACATAAGATTGCGCCAACTATTTTACCTGTGCTCTAATAACAGCACTTATTTTGTCCTATTCAGCTTTTTCTACCACAAACTTAGCCCTCTCAGCTTCTTGAGCAGTAACCTGCTTGGCTTCAATTGCGGCTGTAAATTCCTTACCAAATGTCAAGCTTGTGATTGACACATCATCCAGTGCAATATTGAAATGGGAGGCCCTTTCAGTCAAGATCTTCCTTATTTCTCTACTGACATTCTGTAAAATAGTATGTTTTATTAATAATCAGTCCCACTAATCAGATAGTACTATCACTTTGATATTAAATCAAAAGTAAATTTACTTTACTTAATTCTCGAGAATACAAATTGCAACTGAGAAGTGAAGATCATATAACTAACAGAGAGCGACAGAGAGCTCGAAGCTCAGACACAGAGAGAGTGAGTGAGAGAGAGAGAGCGCGCTTGAAGAGATGACGATCGACCGGGAAACCTTCATGACGGTTATGCCACGGGGTCAACGCTTCCTTTGTGCGATTGTGACGAGAAGAGGAAAGATGAGAAGAGATTGGCGATGAGAAGAGTGCGACGACACCCACGATTCCCGCCGGCGGCGAAAGCACCATCTACCGGAGAAGAAGAGTTCGGCCATGGGGGATTGTGATGGCGGGCTGGTGGCTGGGGTTAGGTTAGGGTAAGGTTTCTGATTCTCAGAGACGAGATAAAGAGGTGGGGGTGGCGTGGGTGACGAGTGGCGACTGAGGAGCGCTGCTGGGTGGCGACTGAGGAGCGTTTTGGAATCTGATCTCTGAAGCTTGGTGGGCGGTGGCGCTGCTGGCCTTGGTGAATGGTGGGTGAGGGGGGAGAAAGGGGAGGCTGGGTGCTGGGAGCTTGGGTGTTGCTGAGTGAGTGAGTGTCAAGTGATTAGCAGATTAGGGTTAGGTCTTCCGCCAATTTTTTTTTTTTTAAAATAGCCAAAACGACGTTGTTTTGCTTTTGAATTTTCAAACCACTGAACCGCCAAAAAACCGGCCGGTTCTTCCGGTTCGCCGGTTAACCGCCGGTTCGACCGGTTTTTTAACCGGTTCTTTGCTATCCGGTTTTTGAGGTTACCTGGACCGGCTAGGTAACCGGTTCCTGGTTTTTCCGATTGAACCGGCCGGTCCGGTCCGGTTTTCAGAACCATGCATCCAAGTATAACTCATACTCTGATTCTACTAAAAACCTGCTTAATACATTTGTTAACTTATGTATCGGAGTCCCTTGCAGGTACCACCACCCTCCGATGACGAAGGATCAGCACCACCACCAAGTCCAACAAAATCAGACGCGGCGGCTCCGGTCACCATCATCAAGTCGGACACAATAGCTCCGACCAGTACAAAAGATCTCATTCGAGATCGACCTACAGTTTTAAGTAACCATCGGAATAATTCCAATTTTCATTTTATTATTTCATGAATAAATTTATCAGCATTTAGAATTTTTGAATAAAAATAATAATTTACTCGTTCTGATCCATTTCTTGTATTTCTTTCACAATAAACATGCCGAGGTTTGGTAACAAACTTAAATACAAGTCCCCACCACTCACGTTACACTAAAAAGCTTTTGTCCGCCATTGACGGTGCTTAATTCATTTTAATTAGACAGAAAATATGGCAAATTAAGCGTCTTATGTCACTTTTCTTCTCACAACAAGCTAAGCAGGCCGACAAAATGGCATTTTACTTTAAAATTATAGCCTCAATGTCTCATTAATTATTCTAATTAGTATGCTTTTCCTCTCTTCCCACAAATAATTAGGTGATGAGCTTTTATTTATTTATTTATTTTGGCTGGAGACAGGATTTCTAAAAAATAAAAGAGAAGGAAGCAATCTCAGATCAATCGAAGCCGTTTCGGCTTTTGTCGCATTGGCTGTGTTGATTGTGAGTTTGTGACAGTGATGGTAGTGAGGATCATATTTTACTTCTTTTTTTTTTCTTTTGAAAGGAGGGGATGCTATTTAAATATCTAATAATAATGCAGCGACATGTTTAAAATGTTACATACTTACATATACCTCGTTAAAAACTAAACTTCAATTTATAAAGTGCATTAAGTTGATCATTAGTATGAAGATTATTAAGATATTTACAATTACCAATTGATTGTAAAAATATTTATTATATTTAATATTATGCGGTGAATAATATACTTAACAGTTTCTTCTAATAAATTCTGGTAATATATATATATATATATATATAAAGAATAGTTAAGAATAAATTTAATTTAGTTAAAATGACAAATAATAATAAGTAGTATTAGTTTCTAGTCTTATTACCTTTTGAGCACAACATTCCGTCGGCTAGGCATGTGTGTACCAAATCTAGACGTTTTAATAATTTAACAAATTAATATCTAAATAAATAAACAAGTCAATCGATGACATAATATGAAATAAATAAAACTGAAATCCGATCCTACCTCTAATAATGGGGACAGATAGTCAAAGATTGTTTTTACCAAGAAAATAATGTCTTTTTCGTTCTCTTCCATGGACAGCAAGACTTGCTATTGATGCCATCTTCAAATAATCTAATAAGAAAAAAAGGCCAAACGACAACCCTAAGACACCGAACCAAACCCATAATATAATACTTCACCGCTAATCAAGGTAACATGTTCCTTCGTATGACATTGCAAACTTTTTCTCTTTTTATCTGAAATCTCTATAGTTTGGATCAGAATACAAACAATTTAAAAATGTTTGCACAACTATTTGTAGTTCGCCTTATTTTTATTTGGCTCAATACCCAATTCCTGGTAGGACATGAGAGACACATATTTTAGGGGCAAATAATCATGCTGAAATTATATATTTGTTAGAGTTAGTCCGTGCCAAACAAAAACAATAGCTATAGTAGTCAAAGCCAAAGGAGATTTTTCAAATTGATTCTGCATGATGAGTGGTGCACGAAATTGTGATCATTAATAATGGCGTCAAAAATTTGATAGCACTCTCAAATGTGAATCATACTTTGTCATAACTTCGCACAACTAATCAGCAAGTGCATTGCGTCGTCCAAGTAATAAATCTTAAGTGAGTAAGGGTCGATCCCACAGAGATTGTTGGTATGAAGCAAACTATAGTCATCTTGTAAATCTCAGTTAGGCAAATTATAATGGTTATAAATGGTTTTTTGAAAATAATAATAAATAAAGCATAAAATAAAGATAGATATACTTATGTAAATCATTGGTGGGAATTTCAGATAAGTGTATGGAGATGCTGTGTTCCTTCTGAATCTCTACTTTCCTACTGCTTTCATCCAATCCTTCTTACTCCTTTCCATGGCAAGCTGTATGTAGGGCATCACCGTTGTCAATGGCCACTTCCCATCCTCTCAGTGAAAATGGTCCAAATGCTCTTGTCACAGCACGGCTAATCATCTGTCGGTTCTCGATCATGTCGGAATAGAATCCATTGATTCTTTTGCGTCTGTCACCACACCCAACAATCGCGAGTTTGAAACTCGTCACAGTCATTCAATCCCTGAATCCTACTCGAAATACCACAGACAAGGTTTAGACTTTCTGGATTCTCAAGAGTGACCGCCAATAATTCTAGCTTATACCACGAAGATTCTGATTAAGGAATCCAAGAGATATTTGTTCGTTCTGAGGTAGAACGGAAGTGGTTGTCAATCACGTGTTCATAGGTGAGAATGATGATGAGTGTTACGGATCATCACATTCATCATGTTGAAGTGCAACGAATATCTTAGAACAAGAATAAGCTGAATTGAATAGAAAATAGTAGTACTTTGCATTAAAACTTGAGGTACAGCAAAGCTCCACACCCTTAATCTATAGTGTGTAGAAACTCCACCGTTGAAAATACATAAGTGATTGTCCAGGCATGGCCAAATGGCCAGCCCCCATAAACGTGATCAAAGGATCATAAGGTAATCCAAAAATAATCCAAAGATGTCTAATACAATAGTAAAATGTCCTATTTATACTAGACTAGTTACTAGGGATTACAGAAATAATTCTAAATGCAGAAATCCACTTCCGGAGCCCACTTTGGTGTGTGCTTGGGCTGAGCTTGAGCTTTACACGTGCAGAGGCTTCTCTTGGAGTTAAACGCTAAGTTGTAACGTGTTTTTGGTGTTTAACTCTGGTTTGTGACGTGTTTCTGGCGTTTTACTCTAGAATGCAGCATGGAACTGGTGTGTTGAACGCCAGTTTGCGTCGTTTTTATTCAAATAAAGTATGGACTATTATATATTTCTGGAAAGCTCTAGATGTTTATTTTACAAAGCCATTGAGAGCGCGCCATTTGGAGTTCTGTAACTCCAGAAAATTTATTTCGAGTGCAGGGAGGTCAGATCCAACAGCATCATCAGTCCTTTTTCAGCCTGAATAAGATTTTTGCTCAGGTCCCTCAATTTCAGCCAGAAAATACCTGAAATCATAGAAAAATACACAAACTCATAGTAAAGTCCAGAAATGTGAATTTTGTATAAAAACTAATAAAAACATCCCTAAAAGTAGCTAGATCCTACTAAAAACTACCTAAAAACAATGCCAAAACGCGTATAAATTATCCGCTCATCAATAAGCATGCTAACTTATTCTATCAAAGTTCCTCACCATTTTTTCTTTTATTATGTGCCATTTTGCTTTTCAAACTACAAGACTTTGCCTTGCAAACGTACAGATATTTATTAACATTGTTATAATGTGAATTTTAGTATGTCTCTATCTATAGTAGCTATAGTGATTATACAAGTATTTTGAAATTAAAATTACTTTTTTATATTTTAATAATATTTTTTAGTAATATTTTTAAAAAAAATTACTAAATAATAAAAAATATTACTTTAACTTTACTAACATTTTTTAAAATACTAAAAAAATATTACTTTAACAATTTTTAAAATTAATTTCTGATTTTTTAAAAAATTATTTAAAATCCTTATAGAAAAGTAAAAAAAGTAAATTTTTCTATAATAAAATTTTTTTTATCATTCTTCTATTAAAATAAGTACTTTTGTGATTAAAAAAATCAAAAATAAAATAATTTATTTTATAAACAAATTTTGAAATTAGTCCTTATATTTTAACTTTCTTTCAAACAATTTTAATTAAATTATTTATCCAAACTAACGTTTAATAATATAATATTATTTTAAGATTTTAATGTATTTTTAATATGTACATTATTATAATGAACTGTGAATGACTTAAAAAACTTATTTTTTCATTCATTCAATCTCTTTGGCAGAAGTTTTATTCATCTCAGTCATTATAATCATTGATCTCAAACTCTTTATCGAGAGTTGTTGGATTCCTTATTGACTAATCATTAATTCTACACGAATTTAAATCATACCCAATATCCATTCAACTAGCACCCTAGGGTATTAGGTGTCCAAAATCAAAGTATAATAAATACATTGTTAATTATTATGACAGTCGCAGGCTCGCAGGTCAAAGAAAACTCTATTACTATATCCATCTTGAGAATATCATATTGACAAATATGCGGTAATTATAACCATTAGAAATCCTCAAAGTGAGTTAGTTCAATGGTGATATCTCTATATGCACAATATATATATATATATATATATATATATATATATATATATATATATATATATATATATATATATATATATATATATTGATATTTTCGGATTATGAATGTCCTTTTAATAATCCTATGACCAAGAACAATTTAGATTAAATTATAAAAGATTTATCTCTCAATGTTATGATCACTATCACAATGATGAATCACTAAATTTAATCAAGAACCTTATTATATTAACATTTTAATATGATAACAATAACAAATTATTTGACACATGATTAATTGGATTGTGGCCATATGACTTATTCCCAACAATATCATATCTTATTACTCTTATTATCCTATGCAGTTGACTTAGTAAGATTAATACAAATTAAAATTTCACCTACTACCAATCAAATCAATATATAAATTTGTTCACTTTTTCTCAAGCATTAAAATTTTGAAAGAATTGAAAATAGACTACAAATTAAAACTTACAGAGAATATTCACCCCATCAATGTTTGGTATCATCGCACTCTTTAAATTTTTGTTTTGTATGTGACTTCAATTTTTTCTGAAAATAAGATATGAACAATTAAAAATGAGCTATATAGGCATAATCAACTGAGAAAACGAATAAAGAATAAGCACAAAACTTGAGAGAAAGTAAAAGTAGAGATAACTAATATGTGATTGAAATTTAAATTTCGAAAGACTAATAAGAGAACAATTATGAAAATAATGACAAAAATCAATCATCAATCATAAAACAAGTTAAAAATAAGTAATTGATTTTTACCTGCTACCACCAACCTTGCTAACCTAATTGTTTTGAAGCTACAATAATAAAAAAAGTTAAAATTCAAACACGTTAAAAACAATTTGAAAACTAATTCAAATTTTTTAAAACAAGTACTAAATAATATTCTGCATAAATAAACTTACAACTGCAACCGATTTGTTATTTGGGCGTTCTTTGTTGTATTGTTCTTTAAACTCAAGCTTGCAAAACAAAAATATAACAAAAAATCTCAACGAAGAATTAAGAACAAACTAAAAATCATAACAAAGATCAGAAATAGAAAAAATTAAGAACAAATCAGAACAAAAATCATATAGAAATAATGAATTCAAAAATAAGAAATTTTAAAATTAAATAAAATAATAAACCCAAGATAAATCCTAAAATCGAAATCAGAAAAACAAAAAAAGAAACAAACACTAAAATCCAAATAAAAAATAACAATAAAAATAAAATAGGAACATAGGCATACACCATAAATTAGGGTATAGGAACTACTTTAAACTAACTGTTGAGTGAGTTACTCGGAGATAGTAGTGGCACAGATGACTTTTCTGGCGTAATAGCAGCACGGACGGCGCAGTGGCGGCGGCGGTGACCAACCTGCAGGCTGTATTAGGGTTTTTTTGATAAATTACAAACAAAATAGGGAGATAGAGGAGGACAACCTACTTGGAGGGAGGAAAGAGAGACTCTCCGATGACATAGTGAGCAGCAGCAGTGATGAGCAGATATTTAATACGCTTTTTGGCATCATTTTCATATAGTTTTCATTATGTTTTGTTTAAGTTTTATTATGTTTTCATAGGTTTTTGTGCAAAATTCACATATTTGGATTCTAATTTGAGTTTGTGTGTTTTATGGGGATTTCAGGTATTTTCTGGCTGAAATTGAGGAGTTTGAGCAGAAGTCTGATTCAGAAACAGAGAAAGAATTGCAGATGCTATCAGGATCCGACCTCCGTTCACTTGAAGGAGCTTTACTAGAGATACAGAAGTCCAAATGGTGCACTCTCAACAGCTATGGAAAGCTAACATCAAGTGCTTTCCAGAAGGCCCAAAACTGGCGTTCAACGTTAGCCACCAGCCCCATTCCTGGCGTCTAGCGCCCACAGGGGAGCAACTGGAGTTCAACGCCCAAAAGGGGGTCCCTAGCCAGCATTAAATGCCCCTAAGGGACATTAGCACATGGGAAACACTTAAACTCAACCCAAACACTCACCAAGTGGGCCCCAGAAGTGGATTTTTGCACTACCAACTTAGTTTATCTTATTTCTGTGACCCTTAGTCATTAGATTAGTATATATAGGAGAAGATCACCCATGTTTAGGATCTTCTTCCTCCCGTATTACTTTCGAACACTATTATGTACAGTATGAGTCACTAAACCTCCTAGGTTAAGGTTAGGAGCTCTGCTGATTTTCATGGATTAATAAAAGTACTATAGTTCTATTCAATTCGTGTGTGACTCTATTCTAAAATGTATCTTCGTTCTTCAACCTTATTAATGAGATGATCCGTGACAATCATCCTCATTCTACATAGGTTCAGTGTGAGTCTTTAACTGGAAATCACTGAACCACAAGCATGATTATACATCTCTTAGACGGCTAATCCATGACTTTGTTGGGGACTTCTCGAAACACCAGTTCACCCGAGGTATGGGAAGATTAGGGTCTTTGTGGTAGAGGCTAGAACCAATGGCGTAGCATTCTCTGATCTGAAAGATTCGACCTTGTCTGTGGCATCTTGTGTAGGATCATCAGGGGGATGAACTGCAGGAGCTTCACCCTCATTTAGATTGGGTGCACACTAATCCTGGCGTTCGATCTGAGAGAGGAAGATTGGCAGCCACTAAACCGGCGTTGATCACTTACAGCCTGCCATAGAAAGAACCACTCACTATTGGAGAAGACAGTAGGAAAGGTTGATTCAGAAGAATGAAGCATCTCCGAAGCCTCAATCATTCTCTTATCACTGGTTTCACTTAAATTAAGTAATTTCACCCCTATTCTTTTTTTATGCATTTCTCTCAACAAACTACCTTTTCTAATCACCTGACTAAGATCTACAAGGTGTCCATAACTTGATTCAAGCCAACAATCTCCGTAGGATCGACCCTGACTCACCTCAGGTATTACTTGGACGACCTAGTGCACTTGCTGGTTCAGTTGTGTGAGTTCTTATTTCGCACACCAAGCAGCAACAGTGGCGGCGGCACCAGTGTTAGGAGTGACAAAAACAGCAATGACAGAGAGACCAACACGACGCAAGGAATCCATGCAGTATTTGGAGGCTATTGGTGGCGCCGGCGTTGGCAGAGGGGGCTGTCGGAGGTGGTTTGGAGGAGAGAATGACATAGAGAGAGAGAAGATGAGGTTTTGAGAGAGAGAGAGAGTGTGTGTATGTGTGTGTGTGTGTGTATGTGTGTGTGAGTGTTTCAAAATGAGGGGGCAAGGCTCGCGATTCCAATTTAGGACAAATTTACGATCGAATTTACCGGTAGATAAATTCGACGGTAATGTATGGAGCGTGTCCAAAATATAGAATTTCATTAATTGAGCTTTACCATTAGATTTACCGGCGAATAAAGTCGATAGTAAACCATTGCGCGTGATCAGAACAAAGTGTTTCATTAATTGAGCTTTATCGGAATTCTGACGCTATTGATTGCACCAATTTTTCTTTTCTTACTCTCCAAATATTACCCTCGAATTTACCGTCGAAAAACCAAATCCGACGGTAACTTTTTTACCTGACAAATTTATTGCCAAACCCGCTGGTAAATCTGCTGGTAAACCCACCGCTAATGTCCGACGCTAAATTTAACGGTATTCAGTATTTTTCTTGTAGTGATTGTTGAAGAGAGATGAAGGAGAGAAAAAGAGAGAGAGAGGATGCGAAAGAGAGAGAGAGAGAGAAAGAGAGGGGGGGACATCGCGCTGGGAGGGAAACATTGCGGTTGGAGAGGAACATCGCCATCATTGCATTGTCGCCGAAAAAATGCATCAGAGCTTCTCAGGTACACCACTACATCATCTTGCATCTGTTTCACCACCTCTCCTCAACTTCTGTTTTGCCATGACTACCATTGCTGTAGCTGTCACCATTGTTGAGTTTTTCCATTGCTATTGCTGAAATAATGTTGTCACTCTCAGGTTCTGCTCCTAGTAATCATTCTCTATGATTCTCCTTCTTCTTTCATCAGTGACGATGGATATCATAGAAAGAATAACTCTGAATGTATGAGTGTATGTAGAAGAAATTGAAGAAGAAGAGTATTTTGTTTGAAAATAAGAAAAAAAAATGATTTTAGAGAAAATTCAACTTTTAAAATGATTTTGAATGCAAAAAATAAAAATAAAAAAATTTAAAAACAATGGTGATTTTCGACAAAAATCATAGTTATCAAAATCATACTTAATTTTAAATATTACATATTATTTTAAATATTATAATTGATAATTGAATATCACCAATTGTTCCAAACTAATTTGTAAAGATCATTTACCGTAAATAAATTAGCGTGTTTGGCCATGAATAGTTCCGAAGATGGTGTATCGTGTCCACTTTAGAATTATGCAAGTCTAATGGGTATTATTAGTTGAATGTAGAGTTGAACCGTTTTTTTTTATTATGTTTAAGAGATTATTTTTTATATTTTTATTTTTAAAATTATAAGTTTAATAAAATAATTTAAAAATTAAGAATTAAAAAATATTTAAAAATAAATATAAAAATTTTACAGGTTATTTAAATTTTAGAATGTATAAAGTTATAAATTTAAATTAAATAAAATATAAAAAAACAATTATTGAATAGTATATTTAAGTTAGAATATTTTTAATTTCTTCTATAATAAATATTTTTTTAAATTATCTAATACTTATTTTTTCTTAAAAGATTCATATTTTTTTATCAGAACATTACGTTTTATTATATTATTATATATTATCTTTGTACCACAGAACACAAGGTGAAATTTTATATCTTCTTTTGTTACTTATTTTCTTTTATTTTGATTATCTAAATTAGCATGTATATTATCCACTTATTTTCTATTATCTATGTAATAATTTTACAATATTTTTTCTATTTACGATTGATATTCATTTAAAATATTATCTTTGAATCTTGAGCTATGTAACTCAAAGGTCATTACATCCATATTTTCTAAAGTTTTAGAAAAATAAAAACTTTTCGTATTTTTATAGTTAGTTGAATGGATAAATAATAACGATAACATCATAATTTTATAATGAATAAAGCAAAATAATTTATTAATTCATATTAAATTCTTAATTTCACTTACACTTAAAAGTGAATAACACTTTAAAAATAACTAAAAAAATTCTAAAAATCTTATATGAATCAACATTTAGATAAAATATTAAGTGAAGAGAAGTATAAATATCAGGATAGTCAATAAGAAATTTCGAAGAATAAAAAAGAGAAAAAAATTAATGGTAAAGAGGCGGCCAATTAGGGTAAGAAGGGTGACGTACTTGTGGGGAAGGGTAGGTCCCTGACGAATGGATTTTTGACGGTTTAGAATTTCACAAATGAATTCTCGTTGCAAGTATAGTTTCTAAACCAACAATAATCCTTTCATACAAAAGATTGTTTGTCACAAGTAACAAATCCCTAAAATTAATAACCGAAGTATTCAAACCTCGGGTCGTTCTCCCTAGGAATTACAATAAAGTGCTTTGTTATTGGTTTGAGTTATTTTGGGGTTTTGGATAAGAAGCATGAAAAGTAAATGGCAATGAAAATAAACTAACAACTATAAAAGGCTCTTGGCAAGGTATGAACATTAGAAGTCCTATCCTAGTTATCCTCCTCAATTGTGATGAGAATTGTTCATTGCTACCACTTAGTTAACCCTTACTAAATAAAGGAAAGTCAAGTGGATGAATTGACTTGAGCCACAAGTCCTAGCCAACTCCCAAGGAAAGACTAGCTTTAGTGCACTCCAAACCAATTAGCAATCTCTCCAATTATCAATCAACAAAGGAGTTAGATAACTCAAGTGTCACTAATTACTCTGCCTAGACCAAGAGGAACAAATTCTATACTAAAACTAAAAGAGACATTTCAACAAACACATAAAGTGCAATGGAAGTAAACATTATTAAATGCAACAATTAAAGAGAGATCTAATTACAAAAGCAAGAGATCAACAATAGAAAAGCAAAGAAGAACAATTATTATGAATTACCTTTTATTAAATTGAAAGAAAATGGAAGGAACAATAGTAGATCTACAACAAAATATAAGAACAACATAAAGGAAATTACAATAAAAGAATAGAAGAAGATGAATGTAGCAACAAAGAATTGAGATGTAGAAGTAGAAGAAAGCAAAGATTAAAACCTAGATCTAAGAACTAATCCTAATCCTAATCCTAATTCTAGAGAGAAGTGAGAGCTTCTCTCTCTAGAAACTAATTCTAACTACTAAACTAAACTAATGGTAACTAGATGTCTCATCCCTCTTCAATCCTTGACTTAAATAGCATCAGAAATGAGTTGGATTGGGCCCACAAGGCTCCTAAAACCGCTGGGGACGATTTCATTAAAGTGGGCCACGGACAGAATCGGCGCGCGCGCGCAAAGTGCGCGTGCGCGCCCCGGAACGCGAAGCAACATATGGCAAAATTTATATCATTTCGAAGCCCCGGATGTTAGCTTTCCAACCCAACTGGAACCGCATCATTTGGACCTCTGTAGCTCAAGTTATGGTCGTTTAAGTGTGAAGAGGTCGGCTTGACAGCTTTCCGGTTCTTTCATTTCTTCATGAGTTCTCCAACTTTTCATGCTTCTTTCTTCATTCCCTTGATCCAATCTTTGCCTCCTAAATCTTAAATCACTTAACAAATATATCAAGGCATCTAATGGAATCAAGGTGAATTAGATTTAGCTATTTTAAGGCCTAAAAAGCATGTTTTCACTCTTAAGCACAATTAAAGGAGAATATACAAAACCATGCTATTTCATTGAATAAATGTGGGTAAAAGGTTATAAAATCCCCTAAAATCAATACAAGATAAACCGTCAAATTGGGGTTTGTCAACCTCACCACACTTAAACCAAGCATGTCCTCATGCTTAAACCAAGAGAAAGCAAAGGGATCAACATTTATTCAATGAAAACTAACTAAATGCAATCTACCTATATGCAACTATCTACATGAATGCAATTGCTTGGTCAAAATAAATTAATTCCCAAGAAGCATATATAAGCACAAGGGCAAAAGGTATTAACAACCATGCCAAACCACAATTGAATTGAGCTATTAAATATTTTTACAAACTTGCATGAAAGGAGATGATCATTGGTGGAAACATGTAATTGAGCATCAAACCCTCACCGGATGTATTTGCACTCTATTCACTCAAGTGTTTAGGGTTGATTCACTCAATTCTCTCCTAATCATGCTTTCTAAGATTTGTTTTTCTTCTAACAATCGACATACATTTCATGCATGCATACAAGTATCATGAGGTCTTTTCTTTAGGTTGTAATGGGGCTAAGGTCAAGGTAGGATGCATATTTGGTTAAGTGAGTTTGAAATTTGAATCTTTGATAAGCTTAAACTTCCCACCTAACCTATGACATCCTATACAATTAAGTTCTAATCTAACTACCCATTCCTCACTTTTTCACATACTCATGTATTCCTTTTTAATTTCACAACACCTATGCATTGATTTTATTGGACTATACTTTGATTTGGGACATTTTGTCCCCTTTTTATTTCTTTCTTTTTCTTCTTTTTCTTTCTTTTTCTATTTTTTTCTTTTTTTCTTTTCCATATTATTTTTCTTTTGTTTTTCTCATTTTTTTTTCTTCTATGTACAAGAACCTCAATGCATAAGGTTTTACATTTGATCAATACATGAGTATGTACCCAATTCCCAATATTTCCAATAATAATACAAAACTACCCTTTTATTCACCCAATGTCCCAAGGTTCCCACACTTGAATGATACTCACACACACTAGTCTAAGCTAATCAAAGATCCAAATAAGGACATTTATTGTTTTTCGCTTTAAGGCTTGTAATGTGCTAAATTAAGAACAAAGTAGGTTAATCGTAGGCTCAAAATCGGCTAACAAAGGAGAGTAAAAGGTAAGGCCATTTGGGTAAGTGAGCTAATGAAATGATGGCCTCAATCATATAAATGCATGAATACATAAAATAATGGAAATAAAGAATCAAACAAATCAAAGATTACAATCATAGAAAGAGAATAATGCACACAAGAATGGAAAATCAGTGGTTATAAGATGTAACCACACCATTAGGCTCAAATTTCACTTGCTTATGTTCTTAGCTCAAAAACATGATCCACAATATATATAATTCAAGCAAGTTTTATGAAAAGTTTTCACTCAAATCTATTGGTGCCCTATAGATAGAAATCTTGAAAATTTTCATTATTTTGACTAAGCTTATTGTGTATACATATGCAAAAATTAAGAGAATGCAAGTAAAAATCCTAAAATCCTAGAATGAAATGCAAAAGTGTTGGAATTAGAAACTTATCACCCAAAATCGCCGATCGGTCGGACGACCTCCCCACACTTAAAAGTTTGCACCGTCCTCGGTGCATTGAAGGATGAGCAAGGTGGATGGGTTGCTACAATTGATGAGTTCCTCAAATGGTAGTGCGGATGACTTGTTTGTTGCCCCATTTAAAGCTATCCATATCTCCCTTCTTGGCGGCCAACCTAAAAGGGGAGGAAAGAAGAATGACAATTAGGCCTACAGCAAAGGTATCAAAACAAGTAGAACATAGGCGGGGCTAATGCCAAATAAAGGGATGGTACTCTACTACATGGTAGCTACAACATGTAGAGGAGGAAACAATAAGAGAAAATGGCATATCAATGATACTTGATGCAAGAGTAAAATCGAAGCATGAAGAGCATATGGCACATCAAGTTCACATAAGAAGAAGTGGGTCATGAAAGACAATATGAGGTCATATCAATGCACAAAGACATAAGAGTCATACAAGATGAAGCATTGATTTAAAAGTTTCATCACCCAACAATATCAAACAAGTCAAGAAGCACCAAAATAATGTAAAGAATTCTCAACAATTGAGTAGGAAGATGCAACACCATTATTAAAATGACTTAGAAAAAAAAACGAAAACATGCTACAAAAACTAAATGAAAATGGGAAGAGTAGAAGTATGCGAATGTGATAAGCAAAAGAAAATGGAAGGGGAGAAAAAAACTCTTTTTTTTTTACCGACGCGTGCGCGTCATGTGTGCTTACGCGTCGATGTGCATATTGGTTGAAGGACGCGTACGCGCCAGGTGTGCGCACGCGTGCATCGAGTTAGGCCAGAGGCATAATGTCGGCCCAAGTCTGGCATAACTCTCGGGTAAAAGTACCGGGGGTGCAGATTGTGCAATCGATGCGCGCGCGCACAGTGTGCGTGCGCGCGCATTGCGAATTTAAGATCATGTGCACGTACGCGTCAGGTGCGCGCACGCGTGCATAGACTTGTGCCCTAGGCCCAATGTTCGCACAGTGCAGGCCTAACTCTCGGGTTTTTGGCTGGGGTCGATTTTTTTTGCATCCACACATACGCGTACAGTGCGCGTCCGCGTGGGTGGTCGAAAAATGCTCAGGTGCGCGTACGCGTCATGTGCGCAAACGCGTGGATGGTGTTCTGTTTTTCAAAAATTTTTGTTATCTTTTTGCACCAATCAAAGCCTTTCAATCCTCCAAACAGCTACCAAAACACCCTAGAACCTTATTCAACATACTATACCACTAACTAAACTCAATAAAACAATAAAAACAAGAAATTAAACTAATTCTACCAATATTTACAAAGATAAAAATAAAAATGAGAATCTACCTACAATGGCAACTCAATTCGCTTATTAACAAACTAAAAGAGTATGGAAAAAGTTTACCATGGTGGGGTGTCTCCCACCTAGCACTTTTATTTATTGTCCTTAAGTTGGACTTATGGGGAGCTTCTTATCAAGGTGGCTTGTGCTTGTATTCATCTTGGAACTCCCACCAATGCTTGGTTCTCCATTGTGCCCCAAGATTTCTCATGGATTGAGCCAAGTGTTGATGGAGTTCTTCACAAGCTTGGGGCTCCCAAAGTTGATCCTCTTCTTGTGATCCGGGGTCCCACACTTTGTTTTCACACCCGTCTTGAGGTTGATCATCATTATTAGTCCATCCGGGTGGTAAGCAAGATGAATTCTCTATATAGTGGCCAACAATCCTCCTAGACCCATCTATTTGTGCACTACTCCAACCTTTATATCTCGTGTTTGATGCATCAACCATAATGAGCCTTGATTTGCAACGCCAACCACGAAATATCTTTCGCTTACGCTTCATCCCACAAAGCATCCTAAGTTGACCATCCGTTTCAAGCAAACCATATTCAAGTGGGATAATAAAGCTAATATAAATGAATTTCACCCACTCAAATGAAGGTGTAGACGACAACCTAGGCAAAGATGTTTTCAAAGATCTTGACAAAGCATAGCCAACCCTCGTTCTTCTATTTCTAGGGACTTCCACCTCTTCACAAGATCTCTTAATCTCAATCCTTTGTTCAACAATTTTATCTAAACATTTTCCTTTACTCAAATCATAATAGGGAGGGTGAGAAAAATTTACCTCCTCAACGCTTTCAAATCCAACCGGAGAAGGTTCTTCATGCTCAAAGGATTCTTCACCACTAAGACTTGATGCTTGATCTTCATCTCCAAGGGAACTCAATTCTTTCTCTATCCCATCCAAGTCTTCATATGGAATATGCCTTGGAAGGTGTGCACTTTCCTCCCTAGCATCAATTTCAATCATCTTGGAGGGGTTTTCTTCAACTCTATGTTCCCATGGAGGCTCCGCATCTCCTAAGTCTTCTACCACTTCTTCCTTGTCTTCAACAATTAAAGCTTCCTCCAATTGTTCCAATACAAAGCAACTTCCCTCATTTCCCACCGGAGTTTCCAATCTCTCCTTCATGCTATGCTCTTCATTTGATTCTCCACATGTAGCCATGTGAGTTCCTTGAGTGTTCAAGCATTGGGAGGCTAATTGATTTGTTACCGCATCCAAGGCGGCCAGGAAATTTTGCACATCCCTTTTCATCTCTTCTTGTCCTTGAACAAGAACACCAAGGGTTTCATCCATTAGAGGTTGGGGTGGGTGGAAGGGTTCCTCATTTTGGGGGAAGGGTTCATAGTAGGAAGATGGTTCTTCTTGGTAGAGTTGTGGTGGTTCAATATTCTCCACTCTTTCCACTTGTTGCACAACACACTCCATGGTTGCTTGAAATTGATCCAATGCTTCCTTGAGACGATCCATTGACTCTTGTTCCTCTTGGATATCATGAGTAGGACCATAAGGCTCTTGGATTGAAAGACATGAATATTCTTCCATGGGAGGTTGTGGTGAAAGGTAGAATTCATCTTGTGGTTGAAAATTTTCATATATTGGGGGTGGTTCATCTTGGTAATAATATGGAGGGGGTGGCTCTTGAAAATGTTGATGTTGGAATGGTGGTGGCTCTATGTGTGGTTCATATTGCTCATATGGTTGTTGGTAGGATGGATATGGATTAGGGTCATATGAAGGTGGTTGGTGAAAAGGGGCTTGTGAGTGTGGTTGGGGGCCATGTTGAGGAGGGGGTTCGTAAGCATATGGTGGTGGCTCTTGAAAGTCACAAGGAGATTCACCATAGCCATTGGATTGATATGCATCAAAAAATGGCTCTTCTTCATAGTGCATTGGTGGAGGTTGTTGCCATGAAGATTGATCATATGCATATGGCTCCTCCCACCATTGATTGTCCCATCCTTGATGCATCTCTTCATTGAAGTTCTCATCACCTACAACATAGTTGTAATCACACTCATAGCCAAAATGAGAATTCATGGTGAAAAGAGAAAATAAAAACAAAAACTACTAGGAAATAATGAAACAAAGTCCTAACTAGCAAGCAATCCAAAAAAAAATCAAGCTATTCACAATATTCACATATATACAATAACCAATAACATAACACCATTGCAATTCCCCGGCAACGGCGCCATTTTGACGAATGGATTTTTGACGGTTTAGAATTTCACAAATGAATTCTCGTTGCAAGTATAGTTTCTAAACCAACAATAATCCTTTCATACAAAAGATTGTTTGTCACAAGTAACAAATTCCTAAAATTAACAACTGAACTATTCAAACCTCGGGTCGTTCTCCCTAGGAATTACAATAAAGTGCTTTATTATTGGTTTGAGTTATTTTGGGGTTTTGGATAAGAAGCATGAAAAGTAAATGGCAATGAAAATAAACTAACAACTATAAAAGGCTCTTGGCAAGGTATGAACATTAGAAGTCCTATCCTAGTTATCCTCCTCAATTGTGATGAGAATTGTTCATTGCTACCACTTAGTTAACCCTTACTAAATAAAGGAAAGTCAAGTGGATGAATTGACTTGAGCCACAAGTCCTAGCCAACTCCCAAGGAAAGACTAGCTTTATTGCACTCCAAATCAATTAGCAATCTCTCCAATTATCAATCAACAAAGGAGTTAGATAACTCAAGTGTCACTAATTACTCTACCTAGACCAAGAGGAACAAATTCTACACTAAAACTAAAAGAGACATTTCAACAAACACATAAAGTGCAATGGAAGTAAACATTATTAAATGCAAGAATTAAAGAGAGATCTAACTACAAAAGCAAGAGATCAATAATAGAAAAGCAAAGAAGAACAATTATTATGAATTACCTCTTATTAAATTGAAAGAAAATGGAAGGAACAATAGTAGATCTACAACAAAATATAAGAACAACATAAAGGAAATTACAATAAAAGAATAGAAGAAGATGAATGTAGCAACAAAGAATTGAGATGTAGAAGTAGAAGAAAGCAAAGATTAAAACCTAGATCTAAGAACTAATCCTAATCCTAATCCTAATTCTAGAGAGAAGTGAGAGCTTCTCTCTCTAGAAACTAATTCTAACTACTAAACTAAACTAATGGTAAGTAGATGTCTCATCCCTCTTCAATCCTTGACTTAAATAGCATCAGAAATGAGTTGGATTGGGCCCACAAGGCTCCTAAAACCGCTGGGGACGATTTCATTAAAGTGGGCCACGAACAGAATCGGCGCGCGCGCGCAAAGTGCGTGTGCGCGCCCCTGAACGCGAAGCAACATATGGTAAAATTTATATCATTTCGAAGCCCCGGATGTTAGCTTTCAAACCCAACTGGAACCGCATCATTTGGACCTCTGTAGCTCAAGTTATGGTTGTTTAAGTGCGAAGAGGTCGGCTTGACAGCTTTCCGGTTCTTTCATTTCTTCATGAGTTCTCCAACTTTTCATGCTTCTTTCTTCATTCCCTTGATCCAATCTTTGCCTCCTAAACCTTAAATCACTTAACAAACATATCAAGGCATCTAATGGAATCAAGGTGAATTAGATTTAGCTATTTTAAGGCCTAAAAAGCATGTTTTCACTCTTAAGCACAATTAAAGGAGAATATACAAAACCATGCTATTTCATTGAATAAATGTGGGTAAAAGGTTATAAAATCCCCTAAAATCAATACAAGATAAACCGTCAAATTGGGGTTTGTCAGTCCCTCCCCATTTATACGTTGTACTCGGGTGGGCCCTCTGCAATTAGGCCCACCTGTATGGAAGTTTTTGCTAGTTCTCCATGTTTCCTTTATGAAACGGGAGGTGATGCGTGGGTCACTTCGTAGTTTGGGTCTATTGACCTGGCGGGTCGATGACTTTTGAGTTACTCGCGGTTGGCGTGTTCGAGTTACTCGCGCTCGTTTCAACCGAGTCCTCTTGAGCTCGGGAATCCGCCAATGGAGTATATGTCTTTTATGCACGTGAGTTTCCCTTGTCGTGGCTTGGGACATCGCTTGGGTTTTTGTGCTGAGAGCATTTAATGCTCTTTATAGCTGATTTGAAAGTCAGGGGGAAAGGCCATTATGACCTTATCTTTTTGCGCTCCATTCTGACGGTTACCATTCTGCGTTTCTTGCTTTTTATCTTCAAAATTTCTCATTCCTCATTTCATTTTACCATTTTACACTCTTTACCTCTTATTTCTGTCATTGTCCAATTTTCCTTCTACTCTTGGTTTTCTGAGAAATTTTCTGCACTCATCCCATTTGCCTCTCCCTTTTGTTTTTGTTGCATCTTCTTCTGGTACGTATCTATTATTTTTTACACTTATTGTTCCTGCTTTCTTTGTTGATCATTATATGGTGTCCCCTGTTTGATTTGTGCCTACTTAGATTAGCCTTGCCTTTGTTAGATGGTTCTTAGGGGAGGGGTACCATTAGGTGTCTGTTTCTTGAATTTAGGTTCTTTCTTGGATTTAGGCCTTGAATCAGCACAGGTAGTGTAGTGTAGTAATGCAGTAGGATGTAGTTTTGTCTTTTCGTTTTCTTCTGAATTTTTGACTTCTCGAGTTGACTTAAGTGGTGCCCCAACTATAGGTATAGCTCAACAACCTGTGGCACGCATTATTGTGGATCGCTATTGGGTCACATTTGATGTGAAAGACACGGCTTCCTAGGTAATTCGAGAGGAATTGCAAAAGCTTCAGGACTGCAGGGCCTTGTGTGGAGGGGGCCCGGAGGAGGCAAATTACCAAGTTTTTATCCCGAGTGAACAGGAATGCATCTGCTATATAAACATGGTGTCTCCTCGGGTGGTCGACTGGATGCGGGTATATAAGCCCATCTTCATCACATTTGGCATTCATCTCCCCTTCTCCCATTTCGTCATATCTCTATTGAATCTTTGTGATATCGCCCCGTCACGGCTCCACCCAAACAACTGGTTGCCATCCGTACTTTTGAGATGATCTGTGAGTATTTGGAGCTCCCGGTCTCTGTTAATGTCTTTTTCTACTTTTTCTTACTTGCCAACCCCTCCCGGGAAGGCAAGTACAAAAAAGGCTACATGTCTTTCCGGGCTGTACAGAATCGTCGTATTTTTGTCTTTTTGAGTATTCTTTTCACGTCTTCATGAGCACTTACTTCAAGGTGAGGCCGGCCCCTGGCTATCCCCTTTTTGGCTTCCCTCAAGGACGAGAGACGCATTCCGACATATTTTTGCTTTGGTTCCGGCTCCGATTACTTAATAAAGGTGACCTACGAGAGATTAGGTCAAAAGAATCGCCAAATCACAAACATCTTGTTGGCGATCTTTGGCACCAAGAATCTTAAACCCCAATTGCTGATGGACGACCGGAAAACCGGTCGAAACTATGTAGGTGAGTTGTGGTTCAAATTTCTTAATTGGTTTGAATGTTGTGGTTCAAATTTCTTTGGTTTCCCAACTTCATAACTTGTGTTTTATCTTTCGCAGTTTCCATGGCTACTGGGAAAACCACAATGGTTGAGCTGATGTCCCATTTTCTTCCTGTGGAAGATAGTGACGACGACTCCTCGGTAACCCCTTCGGCGGGTCCCGGGCCTGATGTCGATGCGGGTTTAGTCACCAGCGAGGGAAGTGGTCAGGTCGTGATCGAACGCCATCAGGAACAACTTCATCCTTCTGACGACACACCACCCGAGAACCTGCCAGAAAACCTTGTTGTTGATGAGCCGATCCAGGGTCATGAGGAAGGATCTAGAGATGATGATCGCGACTTGATCATTGTGACTAACCCGAAGAAAAGGAAAACCAGTTATGGCTCTGGCAAGACTCTGATAGTCATGGAGAAAAATTTCAACATCGGACATTTGATTGACTTCCAACTTCTCCCGGGCATGGAAGAGTTCTTCCAGGAAGAGGACCTTGCCGCCCAAGCAAGGTGGACCTACTGTAGTCTTCTTCGAGCATCCGCTATCGTGAGAAAAGTGGAACCGGTGCTGGCTCAAAGCCAACTCACGGAAGGTAAACTTAGGGCTGTCGAGAGAGATATTGCCCGGCTGAAGGCTGAAGAGGAGTCCACTGAAGGCCCGCATTGCCGAAGCAGAGAGAACAGCAAAGGAGAGTGCCACTGAAATTAATCGTCTAGCAGAGCGCGACCTCTCTCTTTAAGGCCAGCTTAATAGTGCCCGAGGTGAGGCCACGATTTCCGAGGTAAAGGCGAAAGAGCTGGAGAAAAAAGTTAAGGAGCTGGAGGGGAAAGCTGCCGACGCCACAAGGTCAGCCGAGGTTGCTCAGTAAGAGGCTCAAGCTTTGAATAAGAAGAACAAAGAAGTTATTAGGGATGCTCGGAAGGATGTCAAGGCTACCGAGGAGGGGATTAAGGCCCAGATCTTGGTCCTATCGAACAACCGTACAGGCATCTTTTGCGGATTGCATACGGCTCTACTATGGAATTGATTTAGACCTTCCATCAAAGAAATAGAACATATACTAGGTCTATCAGACCCAGATCAGCATCAGTAAATGATCCAATAACCATCCTTCCTTTTTTGTTTGAAGTATTTATAAAATACTATGATGTTTGATGAGCGGATAATTTATACGCTTTTTGGCATTGTTTTTAGTATGTTTTTAGTATATTTTTATTAGTTTTTAGTTAAAATTCACTTTTCTGGACTTTACTATGAGTTTGTGTGTTTTTCTGTGATTTCAGGTATTTTCTGGCTGAAATTGAGGGTTCTGAGCAAAAATCTGATTCAGAGACTGAAAAGGACTGCAGATGCTGTTGGATTCTGACCTCCCTGCACTCGAAGTGGATTTTCTGGAGCTATAGAAGTCCAATTGGCGCGCTCTCAACGGCATTGGAAAGTAGACATCCTGGGCTTTCCAGAAATGTATAATAGTCCATACTTTGCCCGAGATTTGATAGCCCAAACCGGCGTGGCAAATCAGCCTCAGAAATTCCAGCGTTTAACGCTGGAACTGGCATAAAACTTGGAGTTAAACGCCCAAACTGGCATAAAAGCTGGCGTTTAACTCCAGAAAAGGTCTCTACACGAAAATGCTTCATTGCTCAGCCCAAGCACACACCAAGTGGACCCAGAAGTGGATTTTTACGTCATTTACTAATTTCTGTATACCCTAGGCTACTAGCTTACTATTAATAGGATCTTTTGACATTGTATCTGTACCTCATGACACTTTACACGTTTCTTTGTGTACTTTCCACAGCATGAGTCTCTAAACCCCATGGTTGGGGGTGAGGAGCTCTGCTGTGTCTTGATGGATTAATGCAATTACTACTGTTTTTCATTCAATCATGCTTGCTTCCATTCTAAGATATCACTTGTTCTTAAACTGGATAAATGTGATGATCCGTGACACTCATCACCATTCTCAACTATGAACGTGTGCCTGACAACCACCTCCGTTCTATCTTAGATTAAGTAGATATCTCTTGGATTCTTTAATCGGAATCTTCGTGGTATAAGCTAGAACTGATGGCGGCATTCAAGAGAATCCGGAAGGTCTAAACCTTGTCTGTGGTATTCTGAGTAGGATTCAATGATTGAATGACTGTGACGAGCTTCAAACTCCTGAAGGCGGGGCGTTAGTGACAGACGCAAAAGAATCACTGGATTCTATTCCGGCCTGATCGAGAACCGACAGATGGATAGCCGTGCCGTGACAGGGTGCGTTGAACATTTCCACTGAGAGGATGGGAGGTAGCCACTGACAACGGTGAAACCCTTGCATACAGCTTGCCATGGAAGGAGCCTGGCGTGCTTGAAGAAGAAGACAGTAGGAATGTAGAGATTCAGAAGATGGAGCATCTCCAAAACCTCAACCTATTCTCCATCACTGCAAAACAAGTACCTATTTCATGTTCTTTTACTCTTCACAATCAATCCTGATAATTTCTGATATCCTGACTAAGATTTACAAGATAACCATAGCTTGCTTCAAGCCGACAATCTCCGTGGGATCGACCCTTACTCACGTAAGGTATTACTTGGACGACCCAGTGCACTTGCTGGTTAGTTCACTACAAGAAAAACACCCATTCAGGTACACTTGAAAAGTGTAGCCAAAAGTGAAAAAAAAATGATGCATTAGGCTACGGCTACGCTTTTTGGGCTACGGCTACGCTTTTTAGGGTGATTCCTATTCGGCCGTTGCCTATTCTCAAAGGCTACGCTTTTCTGCACCAAGGGCTACGCTTTTGGCGTTTGGGAATAGGCTACGCTTTTCAAGTGATGCTGTCTAGGACCAAAGGCTACGCTTTTCAGCTTTCATTTTTCCAGAATAGACTACGCTTTTCAACGCTACTGCATCACTTGTAAAGCGTACCCACATTGTATATCATAGCTACTTTTTATAAGCGTAGCCTTAGGTCCCTTTTTTTTGTATACTATAGCTACTGTATATAAGTGTAGCCTTAGGTCCCTCATTGTTTTTTTTTTATTTTTTGTATATATATAAAATTTTTTTCTAAAACCTAATATTTAATAATATAATTATATATAATCCTATCATTTTAATTAAATTAGTAAAATATTATAAAATAAAAATAATATATAATAATACAATCCAATATTCTTTAAATAATAAAAATTATCCTAAAACAAAATTTCGGTTGCCATAATAAATTAGCAGCCATAAGATCTTCTATTTGGGAATAATACAAATTATTTCTCTAAAAATAAAATTTATTTCTCTAAAAATAAATTTCTTCAAAATCAATTGCACATGTACAGGACGAAGTGGTTGTCTTTTTTTTGTAGATCAGATGTTGGTATTGCCTGCTCCGATTGAGGCCTAGCTGACTGACTTCTGCGCATTTCCTTGTTTGAGAGTGTGCTTCTAATAATCCTTGCACTACCTTCATGCTTCTGATTCTGCTTCAGAGGTGTTGAGCCAACAATTATTTTGGCTGAAGATGTTACATTATTCTACTCTAATAAACTATCTAAATCAGACCCCTGCACAATAAGAAACCCATCAAAATATGAAGTGATAGCATGATCATACATGATAAGTCCATAAATCACAATAAAAGGAACCAAAGAACAATCCACGCCAGAATTTATAGTGCATTCCTGATTCATCATATTCCATGTCATGAGCAATAAGACAACATATTAGAGGAAAATAATCCTCAAAGTCACTTTAGTATGAACCATTATGCCAACAAAATGATATGCATTATAATAGCATCTATAAGTAGTGCTTTCTCTACAGTACATTGACCTTTTTATCATTAACTGACAAGTAATAAACAAGTGCCATCCTTAAATCTTAACAAATTAGTTAATCTCTTTCCTTGTCATTTCATGAGCCACTAAGGTTACATTGAAACCAACATTTATTAACAACTCCAACTAGTAAAAGGATGATTTAAGGATACTATCATCCACGAGAACATTCAAATAGAATGAATCAATCTAATTAATTAAAATTTAGGCGATAATTGCAGAAAACCAGATCAAGATGCATCTGATTGATACAAACTAGACATGACCAGTGGCAACTTATTGACATTGACGTCACAAAATAAAGAAGCAGAATTTCAAAGTTACTTTCCATCAGAGTAAGAGCAGTAAATAAAACAACTTTCAAAGCAATTCAGGTAAGGTTTGTCCACACTGCATAAAATTGTCAGCACTTAGATCTTTTATGATTAAAAATGATCATTTATTCTAAATAGGAAAAGGGTAAATTGCGATGGCTTTTAGTGAATTTCTAGTGCAATTTAAAGTTATATAATACTTAATATTTCTATAGATTGTAAGCTGTGGTATTAATTTCTTTTATAAACACAACACTAACAAAGTCAATGCAAACATTAAAAAAAATAGTGTTGTATATAACTTTAACCTCAGGAAAGTGTCAGTGCAATTTATACAAAGGAAAAGTAATTGAAGTTACTAACCGTTTTCTCGTACCACTCTTTGGTAAAGAAAAGTTTGATTCCATGAACAATCAACGAGGCATAGACAATGACAAAGAGATGATGTGAGTACCAAAATGCATTGAAGCCAGTTAGACTGTTGAGTGGTTTAGGAAGCTTAATCCTGTTTCTGCTGAACCAAGGTGTGGCTTGTACTTTTGAGGGCTTGCACGAAGGAGGCGAAGGAAGTCGCAAGAAAGATGAAAAATTGCATGTATTTCAACACCAATTGCTACTGCTACGGCTATCACCTGCAAGAACAACAACATATATACCCTCACTTTGTTTGTACTACTAACTTTATTTAAATGGTGACACATTTATTCAGCAAGGGAATCTTTGAGAAACAAATATGTTCCTTGGGAAGCAAATTTGCCACTTCTAATTCATGAAACACTCCAAATATTCCTCAAGGAAACTCCTACTCTCATGGGAACAAAATGCAAAGCTAGAAATAGTTCAAGGAAACTCCTAACTTAAATAATGCCACCTGAGACATGACCACACTTAATCATTAGAAATAGTTCAAGTTAAGAGCACCAGCAGCACCTTCCTTCAATTAAAAACAGCAACACTTGCTTTGATACCATATTAGAATGCAAATTAATCGAGAAACATCAAAAAGCTACTTTCACTAATGAGTAACGCAACTCACAAGTGTAAAGGATCAAGCATCCACCTCTAACACAATAAAAAAAAACAAACATATATATCAAGAAAAAGAAAAAGAATCAGTCGGTGACATCAGTTCCAGTTGAAACAGAAAATGAAGTAATAAAATTTGACTCTTAAATCACTCACCTTTAAGAGCAGAACTGCAGATGCTATAGAATAGCGACCCTGTTAAAATATTTGTTCATCGTCCCTTAAAGTTTTTCTATATCTGCATAATGGTATATTGATTTGAAGTCATAAACTATAAACATTAAAAAAAGTGGAATGGTTGAGTGCTAATAAATCAAACAAAACTATGGATTTCTTTATAGGAAATAGCAGAAATGGGTTCTCAAGGTAAATATTTTGTTCGATTTGAAGCAGAGGCAAGTGCAAAAACTCCCTTGAAGGAAGATCTAGTTACACTTACACGCATTTCAAGAATGAGCATGTGACAGTGACACTTTTTTCAGCTAAAAGTTAGCGATCCATTAAACACGGTATACACATGAGCTTTGTGCAGGTGAATGGAATCATTTTAAAATTGAGAGTAAAAAGTAAAACATTACCGTTAAGCACAACATAACAAATAAAAGTACACATTCATGGTGCTACTTGCAATGCAATGTTTCCATGTAAAAGGGACAAGTAAAATATAGGCAACTCATGGTATATACTATATAGTATACAAAGGAGGGATAAAAAAAAAAGAAAATCAAATCAATGAAGAAGAAAATCTTTATATTCCCTTCAGTTTCTCACAAACACATGTAGCTCCTATCAAGGCTATATATCCAAATATAAGAAAAACAAAAAGCGTGAAGCAATGATATTGTACTTTATTATTTCTTGTTTTAGTCTCAGGTGGTTACAGAACAATATAAATGTATGGGAAAGAAAAAGAGACAAGATTTCACTTCACAATTGGAGTTTGAAATGATGATGATTCTTGAAGCAAAAGAGCATCCGAATACCTCATTTTCAGAAGCGCCAAGACTATGCAAATGCAAGCAAGATGAATCTGAGATTTGATATTATAAATACTCCTATTATTACTAATTAAGAAGGCCCCAAAGTTTGGAATCGGTAGCAGCAAGTCTTATTAATGAATCTGAGATTTGATATTATAATTTTTAATTGTAGTTGATAAGAAGAAAGATGATTAAAAGTGCCGAAGAAAGCATAAAGCAGAAAGACAGCAAATCAGAAATCTATGGGAATCTGCAGGCTGTGTTTATAGAAATGGATAGCGCTCAAGATATAAGCATAAGCCTTCAAACCTTGTCCCAATTACTACATAAACAAAAACTAGATTACAATTTTTTAAAAACTGTAAACAGATTATCTTCCAAAGTTGTTAATCACATGTCACCTTATCAATTACCACATAATTTTGATTTCAAGGCATGTTTTGTTTGATGAAACTAAATTTCCTTATCATGAATTATTCAAAGCAGATTCTCCATCTCCAACTTACAATCAATTTCCTCATACTGTTTTAACTTTTCCTAATTTTACTACTATATCATCTCATAATACAAGTCAAAATTCTACACCTACTGCTACCTCAACAAATGAGATAAGGGATGCTAGAAGAGCAGAGAATTTCAAAAAATAGTGAAGCATCAACTCAAGTGAGAAGCATTACTAACAAAATGAGTATTTATAGCATGAAGACAGAAATATATTACAATTAAGAGAATAGATGAGACTTGGAATCATTGTAGATGTGAAATAATTGAGTACAAGGTTTATATGCTAGTATGAAACAATGATTACTTATACAACTATGAAGCTAAAACGAACTTAACAAGCAAGATGCAAAATCAGAAAGCAAATTCTAATGAAGCAAGCAACATAAACTCAAAAAATTAGAAAGACAATACCACAGCAAAATAACTTTAACTCCTATCATGTACTATTCATACAGTAAAATAAAAATGTTCACTCAAACAGAATTCAGAGTAGATTCATAAGATAATACGCATTCAGAAGCTAAAACCTATAACCCTAAAAATTAGAAACAATACGCATTCAGAAGCTAAAACCCCCAAATTAAAAATCATTAAATCAGAACCCTAAACCGCAGTACACCTTCTCACAAAACCAAAGTCAATTCATCACAAATTGAATAAAGAACAAAATTAGAATTCAACACTAATAATAACAAGCAATGATCAACTGCGATTCTGCACGGAAAAGCTTCTAACACAGACAGCACGGCAGAAATTGAACCAGACATAGAAAAACCCTAATTAAATATGAAATTGTGATATAGAATCCTAATTAAATTTAACCCTAATTGCAGAGTATAGAACAAATTTTCTTCAATTGGCAATTTTACTATGGTGGTACAGGGTGATCAGTAGAGCATATAAAAGTGCCGTTAAACATCTCACCTTACCTTATCATGTGAAAGAAGTTCAAATAATTAGGGTCAAAATAGCGCTCACAGAGATCTTCCATTACCTGCACAGTAAAATGGACTTCAAGTGTCAACTAATTAATCAAAACAGATGTACGTAAAAGAGAATAAAAGAAAGATTATAACTGAGGGCTGAAAATATTATGAAGTAGGCAATGAAATTAAACAGCCTTCCCCACAGAAATTGGACCTGAGTGGCTAACCTAACACTGGGGGCCTTCTTCAAAAGGAATATTGAGCCCAGCTGCATCAACTTGAGCCGTGTGTTTTGTTCTTGACAATGAGGATTAAGAACCCTAATTGCCTAAATCAGAGAAAGAGAGGATACAGAACAGAGAATGCTTACCTGGTGACAGAGGATACGACCATGGTGATGAGCGGCGACGGTGAAGAAGAGATGAGCGGCGACGCAACGGCTTGGAGACGGTGCAGCAACTCAGCGACGAGATGGTGAGACATCCCATTCGAGATCCTCGGCGGCGGTACATCAGCCTGGCGGTGGCAGAACGGCGACGGCAACAAGCCCTAGCAGCGGCGGTGGAGCTTCAGCGGCGACGGAGCACCCCTTTCTTCTCTCCTCCATTGCGTTTTCTCTTCCTCGAGCTCTCTCTCTCTCACTGGCATTCGACGACGACGACGGCAGATCCCTAGCCAGTTAGCCGCCGTCGTTCTCTCCTTCCTTCCCTCTCCTCTCTTCTTCTTCCCGTTCTCCCCCTTAGCTTTCTGATTTCTTCGTGTGTGTTGAGTGAGGAGGAGGGTGTGTATTGCGTGAGTGAGGGAGTGAAGGTGATACAGGGCAAACAAAATTTCACTTAAGTGTTTATTTGGTATTTTAATATTAGGAGACACTTATGAAGCGCACCCAAAACTTAACAAATGGGTTACTTTTTAAAAGCGTTCCCTTTGATCTAAAAAATGTACTCATAGCTTTTTAGATTTGGCTACGCTTTATAAGTGATATTTAAACTATCTAAGGAGACGCTTTTGAAGTGATGCCTTAATAGTGTTTCCTTTTCTCTTATAAAAGGGCATCATGCGAAAAAGCGTAGCCTATTCTAAGAATAGGCTACACTTTTTAAATGTAGTTTAAAAAAAGTGTGGCT
Source organism: Arachis hypogaea (assembly GCF_003086295.3). NCBI lineage: Eukaryota > Viridiplantae > Streptophyta > Magnoliopsida > Fabales > Fabaceae > Arachis > Arachis hypogaea. The sequence goes on from NC_092039.1 coordinate 89,772,881, forward strand.
GAATGGGTATTTTTCTTGTAGTGGTTGTGCGGGATTGCAAAGGGTGATTGCAATTTCGTGCACCAAGTTTTTGGCGCCGTTGCCGGGGATTGTTCGAGTTTGGACAACTGACGGCTTATCTTGTTGCTTAGATTAGGACTGTTTTGTTTTTGTTGGTTTAGAGTCTTTTAGTTGAGTCTAGTTTCATATTTTAAGTTTGGTGTCAATTGCATGCTTTTACTTTTCTTTTAGTTTTTCGATTTTGCATGTCCTTAGTCTCTTTTTGATCTATAAAAATTCTAAGTTTGGTGTCCTCTTTGTGTTTTTCCCTTAAAAATTTTCGAAAATTAGTGTTTGATTTTCTAAAAGTTTTAAGTTTGGTGTCATTTTGTTGTTTTTCTCTTTCCTCTTTTCAAAAATCAAATCTTTTTCATAAAAATTTTTCAATCATATCTTTTTAATTGCTCTTTTCAAAATCTTTTTAATTAACTAATTGATTCAGTTCTCAATTTGCTTTGATCTTATTTTCTTTTTGATTTTCGAATTTTTATCTTAATTTCCTTTTATTTTATTTTATTTTTTTTGTTTAATTCAAAAAAAAAAAAAAGAAAACAAAATATTTTATCTATTTGCAATCCATATCATTTCCCTTTATCCATTATGGACCTAAGTGGATTTGATCAGTCCAGAAGGACTCTGGGGTCATATGCTAACCCCATTACAGCTGCATATGGGAGTAGCATCTGTACACCTCCCATCAAAGCAAGCAGCTTTGAGCTAAATCCTCAACTCATTATCATAGTGCAGCAAAATTGCCAGTATTCCGGTCTTCCACAGGAAGAACCTACTGAGTTTCTGGCACAATTCTTACAAATTGCTGACACAGTACATGATAAAGAGGTAGATCAGGATGTCTACAGACTATTACTGTTTCCATTTGCTGTAAAAGATCAAGCTAAAAGGTGGTTGAATAACCAACCTACAGCAAGCATAAAGACATGGAAACAGTTATCAGACAAATTCCTGAATCACTTTTACCCTCCAAAGAGGATGACACAGCTAAGGCTGGACATCCAAAGCTTTAAACAAGAGGATAATGAATCCCTTTATAATGCCTGGGAGAGGTATAGAGGTATGCTAAGAAAATGCCCCTCTGAAATGTTTTCAGAGTGGGTACAGTTAGACATCTTCTACTATGGGCTTACAGAAAAAGCTCAGATGTCTTTAGACCACTCAGCTGGTGGATCTATCCACATGAGGAAGACAATTGAAGAAGCTCAAGAGCTTATAGACACTGTTGCTAGAAACCAATATTTGTACTCTAGCAATGAGTTCTCTCCAAAAGAGGAAGTCATGGCACTAGCCACTGATCCTAATCCTCAAGAACAGATGATTGAGCTTAATCAACAATTGCTCCTGATGACAGAACAGTTAGCAGAATTTAAAGAGATGCTCCATGAAACTAAAGTTGCTAACAAGAACATGGAACTGCAGTTGAATCAAGCTAAACAGCAAATATCTAAACAAATAACAGAGGAATGCCAAGCAGTTCAACTGAGGAGTGGGAAGACACTGAATAACACTGCTCAAAAGAGCAAAAAGCCAATTAAGGAACAATTGACAGAGGATAACCAAACCACTGTTCAAAATCCCTCTGAGGACAGTAAGAGCCCAGAGAGGAACACTTTTGGCGTTCAAACGCCAGAAAAAGGGGGAAAGCTGGCGTTAAACGCCCATTCCCTGCCCAGTTCCGGCGTTCAAACGCTAGAAAAGGGGGAAAAGTTGGCGTTAAACGCCCATTTTCCACCCAATCCTGGCGTTCAGACGCCAAAGGAGGATCAGACACTTGAGAGTGCTGACAGTAATCCCTCTAACAAGGCTTCTTCAACCACTTCTGTAAGGAATAAACCTGCAGCATCTAAGGTTGAGGAATATAAAGCCAAGATGCCTTATCCTCAAAAACTCCGCCAAGCGGAACAGGATAAGCAATTTGCCCGCTTTGCAGACTATCTAAGGACTCTTGAAATAAAGATTCCGTTTGCAGAGGCACTTGAGCAAATACCTTCTTATGCTAAGTTCATGAAAGAAATCTTAAGTCATAAGAAGGATTGGAGAGAAACTGAAAAAGTGTTTCTCACTGAAGAATACAGTGCAGTCATTTTAAAAAGCTTACCAGAAAAGCTTCAAGATCCAGGAAGCTTTATGATACCATGCACATTAGAAGGTGCTTGCACCAAGACAGCCCTGTGTGATCTTGGAGCAAGCATCAATCTAATACCTGCATCCACTATCAGAAAGCTTGGGTTGACTGGAGAAGTCAAACCAACCCGGATATGCCTCCAACTTGCTGATGGCTCCATTAAATATCCATCAGGCATAATAGAGGATATGATTGTCAAGGTTGGGCCATTCGCCTTTCCAACTGACTTTGTGGTGCTGGAAATGGAGGAGCACAAAAGTGCAACTCTCATTCTAGGAAGACCTTTCCTAGCAACTGGACGAACTCTCATTGATGTACAGAGAGGGGAAGTAACCCTGAGAGTCAATGAGGATGAGTTCAAGTTGAATGCTGTAAGAGCTATGCAGCATCCAGACACACGAAATGACTGCATGGGCGCTGACATTATTGACTCTCTGGTAGAAGAGATCAATATGACTGAAAGCCTAGAATCAGAGCTTGAGGACATCTTCAAAGATGCTCAACCTGATCAAGAAGAATCAGTGGAAACAAAGGAATTTTCGAAAATTCCTCAGGAGGGGGATAAGCCTCCCAAACCTGAACTCAAACCACTACCACCATCCCTGAAGTATGCATTTCTGGGAGAGGGTGACACTTTTCCAGTGATTATAAGCTCTGCTTTAAATCCATAGGAAGAGGAAGCACTGATTCAAGTGCTAAGGACACACAAGACAGCTCTTGGGTGGTCCATAAGTGATCTCAAGGGCATTAGCCCAGCTAAATGCATGCACAAGATCCTGTTGGAGGATAATGCCAAACCAGTGGTCCAACCACAAAGGAGGCTAAATCCAGCCATGAAGGAGGTGGTGCAGAAAGAGGTCACTAAATTACTAGAGGCTGGGATTATTTATCCTATTTCTGATAGCCCCTGGGTGAGCCCTGTCCAAGTTGTCCCCAAAAAGTGAGGCATGACAGTGGTTCATAATGAAAAAATGAACTGGTTCCTACAAGAACAGTCACAGGGTGACGTATGTGTATTGACTACAGAAGGCTCAATACAGCCACCAGAAAGGATCATTTTCCTTTACCATTCATAGACCAAATGCTAGAAAGACTAGCTGGTCATGATTATTACTACTTTTTGGATGGCTATTCAGGCTACAACCAAATTGCAGTAGATCCTCAGGACCAAGAGAAAACAGCATTTACTTGCCCTTCTGGCGTGTTTGCCTACAGGAGGATGCCTTTTGGTCTGTGCAATGCACCTGCAACCTTTCAGAGGTGCATGCTCTCTATCTTCTCAGATATGGCAGAGAAATTTCTGGAAGTCTTCATGGACGACTTCTCAGTATATGGAGACTCATTCAGCTCCTGTCTTAATCACCTAGCACTTGTCCTGAAAAGGTGCCAAGAGACTAACCTGGTTTTAAACTGGGAGAAATGTCACTTTATGGTGACTGAGGGAATTGTCCTTGGGCACAAGATTTCAAGCAGGGGAATAGAGGTGGATAAGGCAAAGGTAGAGGTAATTGAAAAATTACCACCACCTGCCAATGTTAAGGCAATCAGAAGCTTTCTGGGGCATGCAGGATTCTACAGAAGGTTCATAAAGGATTTTTCAAAAATTGCAAAACCTTTGAGTAACCTGCTAGCTGCTGACACACCATTTGTGTTTGACACACAGTGTCTGCAGGCATTTGAGACCATGAAAGCTAAGCTGGTCACAGCACCAGTCATCTCTGCACCAGATTGGACATTGCCATTTGAACTAATGTGTGATGCTAGTGACCATGCCATTGGTGCAGTGTTGGGACAGAGGCATAACAAGCTTCTGCACGTCATTTATTATGCCAGCCGTGTTCTAAATGATGCACAGAAGAATTACACAACCACAGAAAAAGAGTTACTTGCAGTGGTCTATGCCATTGACAAGTTTAGATCCTATCTAGTGGGATCCAAAGTGGTTGTGTACACTGACCATGCTGCTCTTAAATACTTACTCACAAAGCAGGATTCAAAACCCAGACTTATAAGATGGGTGTTGCTTCTGCAAGAGTTTGATATAGAAATAAGAGACAGAAAAGGGACAGAGAACCAAGTAGCTGATCATCTGTCCCGAATAGAACCAGTAGCTGGGGCGTCCCTCCCTTCTAATGAGATCTCTGAGACCTTCCCAGATGAGCAACTCTTTGCCATTCAGGAAGCTCCATGGTTTGCAGATATTGCAAACTATAAAGCTGTGAGGTTCATACCGCAGGAGTACAGCAGAATGCAAAGAAAGAAATTAATTTCAGATGCCAAGTACTACCTATGGGATGAACCATATCTCTTTAAGAGATGTGCAGACGGAATGATCCGCAGATGTGTACCCAGAGAAGAAGCACAAAGGATTCTATGGCATTGCCATGGATCACAGTATGGAGGACATTTTGGAAGTGAGCGAACAGCCACTAAAGTCTTCCAATGTGGCTTCTACTAGCCTACTCTCTATAAAGATTCCCGAGAGTTTGTGCGTAACTGTGACAGTTGCCAAAGAGCTGGTAACTTGCCTCACGGATATGCCATGCCTCAACAAGGGATATTAGAGATAGAATTGTTTGATGTATGGGGCATTGACTTCATGGGGCCATGTCCACCATCATACTCAAACACTTACATTCTGGTGACAGTGGACTATGTATCTAAGTGGGTAGAAGCAATTGCTACACCCACTAATGATACCAAGACCGTGCTGAAATTCCTCCAGAAACACATCTTCAGCAGGTTTGGTGTTCCCAGAGTACTAATCAGTGACGGGGGCACTCATTTCTGCAATAGACAGCTATACTCTGCTATGGTTAGATATGGAATTAGCCACAAAGTGGCAACTCCGTATCATCCACAGACAAATGGGCAAGCTGAAGTCTCTAACAGAGAGCTAAAAAGAATCCTGGAACGGACTGTGATAGCCCGGAGAAAGGATTGGGCAAAGAGCTTGGATGATGCTCTGTGGGCATACAGAACAGCATTCAAGACTCCTATAGGAACCTCTCCATACCAACTGGTGTATGGGAAGGCCTGTCATCTGCCCGTGGAATTGGAACATAAAGCCTACTGGGCAACCAGATTCCTAAACATGGATGCTCAGTTAGCTGGTGAAAAAAGATTGCTCCAGCTAAATGAGCTAGAGGAGTTCAGACTCAATGCCTTTGAAAATGCAAAAATTTATAAGGAAAAGGCAAAGAAATGGCATGACAAGAAGTTGTCAACCAGAGTCTTTGAGCCAGGACAAAAAGTTCTGCTCTTCAACTCTAGGCTCAGACTGTTTCCAGAAAAGCTTAAACCCCGGTGGAGGGGTCCGTATGTGATTACAGGAGTGTCACCATATGGATATGTTGAGCTTCAGGATATTGATTCTGACAAAAAGTTCATTGTTAATGGATAGAGGATCAAGCATTATCTTGAAGGCAATTTTGAGCAGGAATGCTCAAAACTGAGACTTGAGTGATCCTCAATAAAGGTCCAGCTAAAGACAGTAAAGAAGCGCTTGTTGGGAGGCAACCCAGTCATTAGGAGGGTATATGATTTGTTCTTACAGAGGCAAGTATCAAAAATGAAGGAATTCACAGAGTTACAGAAGGATTCAGCTCAAAAAGCAGAGAAAAAGAGCTTACTGGCGAAAAAACGTCAGTAAGGGGCATTTTGGGCGTTAAACGCCAGAATGGGTACCATTCTGGGCGTTTAACGCCAGGAATGGTGCCATTTTGGGCGTTAAACGCCAGAATTGGCACCATTCTGGGCGTTTAACGCCAGGTGTGCAGCATCCTGGGCATTTAGAAAAACGCCCAGTGATAAAGGAATTCTGGCGTTTAACGCCAGCCAGGGCACCTGGCTGGGCGTTAAACGCCCAAAAGGGGCAACAAATGGGCGTTAAACGCCAGAATGGGTGCCATTCTGGGCGTTTAACGCCAGAAAGGTGGGGGGACCACAATTCTGTTTTCAAATCAAATTTTTTTCAAACTTTCCTTTTCTTACCCATACTTTTCTACAAAAACACATTTCAATCTCTCATCATTCACTTTCAAATTTTCAAAAATCTAAAATCATTCTTCAAATCTCTCAAATCAATCCCAAATTTTGTTCAAAAAACTCACCCTTCTCTCAATTTCTTTCCATATCTTCTCAAATCTCCTTTCAAATTTTTACTTTTTTTTCGAAATCTCTCCTTTCCCCCCTTTATAAATACACGTTCATCCCTCTAATTCCCCCACACCATTCGAATTTGCTCTTCTCTTCTCTCGCTTCTTTCCTTTCTTTTGCTTGAGGACAAGCAAACCTCTAAGTTTGGTGTGCTTTTCCGTGATCACTAAGCCAAGATTCATCAAGATCATGGGTCCTAAGGGAAAACAAACCAATTTAAGAGGAAAGAAAGAGAATAATCCAAAGAATCTTTGGAATCAAGAGAAGTTCTTAACCAAAGAACATGAAGACCATTATCACAAAATAATGGGTCTGAGGTCAGTGATCTCGGAAGTTAAATTTGATCTGAAAGAAGATGAATATCCGGGGATCCAAGAGCAAATTCGAAACAGAGGATGGGAAGTTCTAACCAATCTTAACCAAAGAACATGAAGACCATTATCACAAAATAATGGGTCTGAGGTCAGTGATCCCGGAAGTTAAATTTGATCTGAAAGAAGATGAATATCCGGGGATCCAAGAGCAAATTCGAAACAGAGGATGGGAAGTTCTAACCAATCCTGAGATAAAGGTTGGAAGGAATATGGTTCAGGAATTCTACTCAAATCTGTGGCTAACAGATAAGCAGAGAATGACTGGAACTGCTTACCATACCTACAGAACCATGGTCAGAGGGAAAGTTATGTACTTCCATCTGGACAAAATAAGAGAAATCTTCAAATTGCCTCAACTGCAAGATGATCCTGAATCCTTTAATAGGAGAATGGTGAGAGCAGATAAAGGGTTGGATCAAGTTCTAGAGGACATATGCCTCCCTGGAACTAAGTGGATAACCAATTCTAAGGGTGTCCCAAACCAACTCAAGAGGGGAGTCCTCAAACCAATTGCAAGAGGTTGGCTAGATTTTATTGGGCGTTCCATATTGCCCACTAGCAACCGTTCTGAGGTCACTATCAAGAGAGCAGTGATGATTCATTGCATTATGCTTGGAAAAGAAGTGGAGGTTCATCATGTGATTGCTTGTGAGATCTACACAATTGCAAATAAAAATTCCACTGAAGCCAAATTGGCTTACCCAAGCTTGATCTCCTTGCTCTGTAAAGAGGCTGGGGTAAAGATGGGAGTAGATGAATTCATACCCATTGAACATCCAATCACCAAGAAGTCAATGGAAGGACAAATGCAAGACAACTCTATCAAAAGGAGGGCGCAGGAGTTCCTCCCTGAATTTCCAAAAATTGACTACTGGACCAGCCTAGAAGCATCTATCACCAAGTTACAAGAAACTATGGAGCAACTGAAGGAAGAACAGCAGAATCAGAACTGCATGCTCTGCAAATTGCTGAAGGAACAAGAGAAGCAGGGGCGTGAACTCCAAGAGTTGAAACGCCAAAAGCTCTCCTCTCAAGCTGAGGGAGCATCCACTTCTCAAAATCAAGGTTGTTGAGTCCTAACTCTGTGAAAACCTCTATCATTAGGAGCCTAGTTTAAATTTTTGTTTTCTAATTTTATTTTTTTTAGTCTCATCTTATATCTATTTTTGAGTCTTGTTCTTAATTCATAATTAATAAAATTTAAAATTCATGTCTTAAAGCTATGAATGTCCTATGAATCCATCACCTCTCTTAAATGAAAAATGCTTTAATCACAAAAGAATAAGAAGTACAGGATTCTAAAATTTATCCTTGAAACTAGTTGAATTAGTTTGATGTGGTGACAATAATTTTTGTTTTCCGAATGAATGCTTGAACAGTGCATATGTCTCTTGAAATTGATGTTTTGAGAATGTTAAAATTGTTGGCTCTTGAAAGAATGAGGAAAAAGAGAACTGTTATTGAGGATCTAAAAAAATCATTAGATTGATTCTTGAAGCAAGAAAAAGCAGTGAATACAAAAAAAAAATTTCGAAAAAAAAAAGAAAAAAAGAGAAAGAAAAAGAAAAAGAAAGCAAAAGAAAGAAATAAAGTTGTGATCCAAGGCAAAAAGAGTGTGCTTAAGAACCCTAGACACCTCTAATTGGGGACTCTAGCAAAGCTGAGTCACAATCTGAAAAGGTTCACCCAATTATGTGTCTGTGGCATGTATGTATCCGGTGGTAATACTGGAAGACAGAGTGCTTTGGGCCACAGCCAAGACTCATACACTAGCTATGTTCAAGAATCATTATACTTAACTAGGAGAATCAATAACACTATCTGAGTTCTGAGTTCTTATAGATGCCAATCATTCTGAACTTCAAGGGATAGAGTGAGATGCCAAAACTGTTCGGAGGCAAAAAGCTACTAGTCCCGCTCATCTAATTGGAGTTATGTTTCCTTGATATTTTGGAGTCTATAGTATATTCTCTTCTTTTTATCCTATTTTTATTTTCAGTTGCTTGGGGACAAGCAACAATTTAAGTTTGGTGTTGTGATGAGCGGATAATTTATACGCTTTTTGGCATTGTTTTTAGTATATTTTTAGTATGATCTAGTTAGTTTTTAGTATATTTTTATTAGTTTTTAGTTAAAATTCACTTTTCTGGACTTTACTATGAGTTTGTGTGTTTTTCTGTGATTTCAGGTATTTTCTGGCTGAAATTGAGGGTTCTGAGCAAAAATCTGATTCAGAGACTGAAAAGGACTGCAGATGCTGTTGGATTCTGACCTCCCTGCACTCGAAGTGGATTTTCTGGAGCTACAGAAGTCCAATTGGCGCGCTCTTAACGGCATTGGAAAGTAGACATCCTGGGATTTCCAGCAATGTATAATACTCCATACTTTGCCCGAGATTTGATGGCCCAAACCAGCGTGGCAAATCAGCCTCAGAAATTCCAGCGTTTAACGCTGGAACTGGCATAAAACTTGGAGTTAAACGCCCAAACTGGCATAAAAGCTGGCGTTTAACTCCAGAAAAGGTCTCTACACGAAAATGCTTCATTGCTCAGCCCAAGCACACACCAAGTGGACCCAGAAGTGAATTTTTACGTCATTTACTCATTTCTGTATACCCTAGGCTACTAGTTTACTATTAATAGGATCTTTTGACATTGTATCTGTACCTCATGACACTTTACACGTTTCTTTGTGTACTTTCCACAGCATGAGTCTCTAAACCCCATGGTTGGGGGTGAGGAGCTCTGCTGTGTCTTGATGGATTAATGCAATTACTACTGTTTTTCATTCAATCATGCTTGCTTCCATTCTAAGATATCACTTGTTCTTAAACTGGATGAATGTGATGATCCGTGACACTCATCACCATTCTCAACTATGAACGTGTGCCTGACAACCACCTCCCTTCTATCTTAGATTAAGTAGATATCTCTTGGATTCTTTAATCGGAATCTTCGTGGTATAAGCTAGAACTGATGGCGGCATTCAAGAGAATCCGGAAGGTCTAAACCTTGTCTGTGGTATTCTGAGTAGGATTCAATGATTGAATGACTGTGACGAGCTTCAAACTCCTGAAGGCGGGGCGTTAGTGACAGACGCAAAAGAATCACTGGATTCTATTCCGGCCTGATCGAGAACCGACAGATGGATAGCCGTGCCGTGACAGGGTGCGTTGAACATTTCCACTGAGAGGATGGGAGGTAGCCACTAACAACGGTGAAACCCTTGCATACATCTTGCCATGGAAGGAGCCTTGCGTGCTTGAAGAAGAAGACAGTAGGAAAGCAGAGATTCAGAAGATGGAGCATCTCCAAAACCTCAACCTATTCTCCATCACTGCAAAACAAGTACCTATTTCATGTTCTTTTACTCTTCACAATCAATCCTGATAATTTCTGATATCCTGACTAAGATTTACAAGATAACCATAGCTTGCTTCAAGCCGACAATCTCCGTGGGATCGACCCTTACTCACGTAAGGTATTACTTGGACGACCCAGTGCACTTGCTGGTTAGTTGTGCGGGATTGCAAAGGGTGATTGCAATTTCGTGCACCAATGGTTCCGTTGCTTTATTATTTCGTCTGTTCTTCAGCAATCCCAAAGTGTCTTTGTTCCCAACTTCAACACTTCACTGATTGGAACCTTCAGGATGGTTTAAGATGGGAATATCGTGGACATGCCAAAGCCGTGAGGTCTTGTGTCTTGTATTTTGCTCTTTGCTTGTGTTTTAACTTATCAGACCAATGTGGTGCCTTGACTTGTAATTTCGAACAATCTTGTCTTTAAATTGTTGCCGCGACTTAACTCTAGATTATTAATAGGCTGACATGACGCCTTTTTTAGCTATCGTTTTCATTTATGGAATGTTTTCTTTCGTAGTGTTTATCTGTTGCTTTAGTGCTTGGCCATCAGGCTATAAGTCATTATTCATTGGATATCCGTTAATTGTAACCATGTTGGCTCCCATGGTGATCAGTCCCTAATTGCCGCTAAAATAACAATAAGCTTGGAACAATTTAAAGAAAAATGGCGTTATTTTGTTTCTCAACAGTAGGCCTTGTCACACCTCTTTACCGTAACCTCGTGTAGAGTGTAGGGGGAAAGGTACCTCTCACATTAAAAACCTAAAATATTTTTTGATAGATAACAGAAGTACACACATGTTTAAAAGAGAAAGTATTCAATCACAGGAATGGTAGAGTAAAAGAAAATGGAAATTGAAATAAAAGACAAAGGAAACAAAATCGTCAAACCGGGAACTCGCCTATCAGGAGTAAAATCTCTTCAAGTTCGCCACATTCCACTTCCTTGGGATGTCGCTCCCATCCAAGCGGTCTAGCTTGTAAGCTCCCTTCCCGAGGACTTCCTTTATTCTTTACGAGCCTTCCTAATTTTTTGCTAGCTTACCTTCCCCCAGGGTTGGTGATGAGCGGATAATTTACACGCTTTTTGGCATTATTTTTAGTATGTTTTTAGTATGTTTTAGTTAGTTTTTATTATATTTTTGTTAGTTTTTATTTAAAATTCACTTTTCTGGACTTTACTATGAGTTTGTGTATTTTTCTGTGATTTCAGGTATTTTCTGGCTGAAATTGAGGGACCTGAGCAAAAATCTGATTCAGAGACTGAAAAGGACTGCAGATGCTGTTGGATTCTGACCTCCCTGCACTCGAAGTAGATTTTTTCTTGAGCTACAGAAGCCCAATTGGCGCGCTCTCAATTGCGTTGGAAAGTAGACATCCTGGGCTTTCCAGAAATGTATAATAGTCCATACTTTGCCCGAGATTTGATGGCCTAAACAGGCGTTCCAAATCACTCAAGAATTCTGGCGTAAAACGTCGGAACTGGCACAAGGATGGGAGTTAAACGCCCAAACTGGCACAAAAGTCCAAGAAAAGTCTCTACACATGAAAGCTTCAATGCTCAGCCCAAGCACACACCAAGTGGGCCCGGAAGTGGATTTTTATGTCATTTACTCATCTTTGTAAACCCTAAGCTACTAGTTCTCTACAAATAGGACCTTTTGCTATTGTATTTGGGGAGATCTTTTGATCATGCTTTGATGATTGAACTCTCTTTGGGAGGCTGGCCATTCGGCCATGCCTAGACCTTGTTCTTATGTATTTTCAATGGTGGAGTTTCTACACACCATAGATTAAGGTGTGGAGCTCTGTTGTACCTCGAATATTAATGCAATTACTATTGTTCTTCTATTCAATTCAGCTTATTCTTGTTCTAAGATACTCATTTGCACCGAAGAACATGATGAATGTGATGATTATGTGACGCTCATCATCATTCTCACTTATGAATGCGTGCATGACAACCACTTCCGTTCTACAAGCAAACAAGGCTTGAATGTTTATCTCTTGGATTCCTTAATCAGAATCTTCGTGGTATAAGCTAGAATTGATGGCGGCATTCAAGAGAATCCGAAAGGTCTAAACCTTGTCTGTGGTACTCTGAGTAGGATTCAAGGATTGAATGACTGTGACGAGCTTCAAACTCCTGAAGGCTGGGCGTTAGTGACAGACGCAAAAGAATCACTGGATTCTATTCCAACCTGATTGAGAACCGACAGATGATTAGCCGTGCTATGACAGAGCGCGTTGAACATTTTTACTGAGAGGACGAGATTGTAGCCACTGACAACGGTGATGCCCAACATACAGCTTGCCATGGAAAGGAGTAAGAAGGATTGGATGAAGACAGTAGGAAAGCAGAGAGACGAAAGGGACAAAGCATCTCCATACGCTTATCTGAAATTCTCACCAATGAATTGCATAAGTATCTCTATCTTTATTTTATGCTTTATTCATAAATCATCTATAACCATTTGAATCTGACTGACTGAGATTTACAAGATGACCATAGCTTGCTTCATACCAACAATCTCCGTGGGATCGACCCTTACTCGCGTAAGGTTTATTACTTGGACGACCGAGTGCACTTGCTGGTTAGTTGTGCGAAGTTGTGATAAAGAGTTGAGATTGCAATTGAGCATACCATGTTGATGGCGCCATTGATGATCACAATTTCGTGCACCAAGTTTTTGGCGCCGTTGCCGGGGAATTAAATGTCCTAACTACAATTTCGTATTTGTTCCCTGCAATAACAGTGCCAAGTTTTGATCTGGCAACAACACCAAGTTTTTGGCGCCGTTGCTGGGGATTGTTTGAGTTTGGACAACTGACGGTTTATCTTATTGCTTAGATTAGGTATTTTTCTTCAGAATTTTTAAGAATGAATTCTAGAGTTTCAAGGTGATGTTGTCATCATCACCAAAGCTGATTGATTCTCATCAATTTAGCTCTTGAATGCAATGTCCTGTTGAAGCTTGGCTAGCCATGTTTAATTTCTTTAGACTAAAGCTTTAGACTAACATTGCATGATTCCTGGAATTCTTATTAAAAATTTTGAATCTCTTTATTTTCTTTTCCATATAATTTTTGAAAAATCCAAAAAAAATTACAAGGTCATAAAAATCAAAAAAATATTTTATGTTTCTTGTTTGAGTCTAGTGTCTCATTTTAAGTTTGGTGTCAATTGCTAGTTTCTGTTCTTCTTGCATTTTACATGTGTCTTCAGTGATCTTCAAGTTGTTCTTGATGATTTCATTGCTCTGATCTTTAAATTCTCTTGTCTTGAGTATTTTGTTGTTTCTCATATGCATTCTCAACTTGTTAGTGTCAGTAGTATACAACTTCTATGTTTGGTGTCTTGCATGCATTGTTTATTTGATTTTAGTTGCATTTTGATTATTCCTCATCACAACAGAAATTTTTTCAAAAGTGTGCCTTTTCTAGTCAATAATACAAAGAATTGAAGATTCAGAACTCAGAACATACAGCAGAGGAATTACACAGAAAAAGTTGGGCATTCAAAACACCCAGTGAAGAAGGAAAACTGGCATTTAAACGCCAGTCAGGGCACCTGGCTGGGCATTTAACGCCCAAAAGGGTAGCATTTTGGGCGTTAAACGCCAGAATGGATACCATTCTGGGTGTTTAACGCCAGGATGGCACAAGAGTGAAGATTTTGTTTTTAATTCAAATTTTTTTTAAGTTTCCATAATTTTTCAAAATCAAATCTTTTTCAAATCATATCTTTTCAATCATATATTTTCAAAATCAATTTCTTTCCATTTTCAAAAATACTTGCTAACAATTAATGATTTGATTCAATATTTCAAGTATGTTGCCTTTTCTGTTGAGAGAGGTTTAATGTCTGAATCATATCTTTCAAATTTCTTGTTAGCCAAGTCACTAATTTTCAAAATCAAATCTTTTTTTATTATTTTTCAAATCATATCTTTTCAATCATATCTCTTTAAAACCATAACTTTTCAATCATATCTTTTTAATCACATCTTTTTCAAAATAGTTTTCAATCATATCTCTTTAATTTCTAATTTCAAAATCTTTTTCTAAAATCACTTTATTTCTTTCTCAATCTTAGTTTTAGAAAATCAATTACAATTTTTTTTCAAAATTTCTTTTAATTAATTCACTTTAATTTTCGAAAATTTCTTCCCCTCTTCTCACATCCTTCTATTTGTGGACTAACACTCCTCCTCAATGCACAATTCGAACTCTATCTTTCTAAGTTTGAATTCTTCTACCTCTTCCTTCTATTTTTCTTTTCCTCTAACACCTCAAGGAATCTCTATACTATGACATAGAGGATTCCATATTTTCTTGTTTTCTTCTCTTTCATATAAGCAGGAGCAAAGACAAAAGCATTCTTGTTGAGGCTGACCCTGAACCTGAAAGGACCTTGAAGCGAAAGCAAAGAAAAGCTAAAGCACAACTCTCTGTAGAGGACCTAACAGAATTTTTCAAAGAAGAAGACATGGCAGCCGAAAACAACAACAATGCCAACAATGCAAGGAAGGTACTGGGTGACTTTACTGCACCTACTCCAGACTTCTGTGGGAGAAGCATCTCTATCCATGCCATTGGAGCAAACAACTTTGAGCTTAAGCCTCAATTAGTTTCTCTAATGCAACAGAATTGCAAGTTTCATGGACTTCCATTGGAAGATCCTCATCAATTTTTAGCTGAATTCTTGTAAATCTGTGACACTGTCAAGACCAATGGGGTTAACCCTGAGGTCTACAGACTTATGCTATTCCCTTTTGCTGTAAGAGACAGAGCTAGGATATGGTTGGACTCACAACCTAAAGAAAGCCTGAACTCTTGGGAAAAGCTAGTCAATGCCTTCTTGGCAAAGTTCTTTCCACCTCAAAAATTGAGTAAGCTTAGAGTGGAAGTCCAAACCTTCAGACAGAAGGAAGGTGAATCCCTCTATGAAGTTTGGGAAAGATACAAACAATTGATCAGAAAGTGTCCTTCTGACATGCTTTCTGAATGGAGCATCATAGGTATCTTCTATGATGGTCTGTCTGAACTGTCTAAGATGTCATTGGACAGCTCTGCTGGAGGATCTCTTCATCTGAAGAAGACGCCTGCAGAAGCTCAAGAACTCATTGAAATGGTTGCAAATAACCAATTCATGTACACTTTTGAAAGGAATCCTGTGAACAATGGGACGAATTAGAAGAAAGGAGTTCTTGAGATTGATACTCTGAATGCCATATTTGCTCAGAACAAAATATTGACTCAGCAAGTCAATATAATTTCTCAAAGTCTATCTAGAATGCAAGCTGCACCAGGCAGTACTAAAGACGCTTCATCTGAAGAAGAAGGTTATGATGCTGATAACTCATCAATGGAAGAGGTGAATTACATGGGAGAACCCTATGGAAACGCCTATAATCCTCTCATGGAAGGATCAACAGAGACCTCAACAAGGTTTCAACAACAATAATGGTGGAAGAAATAGGTTTAGCAATGGCAAGCCTTTTCCATCATCTTCTCAGCAACAGACAGAGAATTCTAAGCAGAGCCACTCTGACTTAGCAACCATGGTCTCTGATATAATCAAAACCACTCAAGTTTCATGACTGAAACAAGGTCCTCCATTAGAAACTTGGAGGCACAAGTGGGTCATCTGAGTAAGAAAGTTACTGAACTCCCTCCTAGTACTCTTCTAAGCAATACAGAAGAGAATCCAAAAGGAGAGTGTAAGGCCATCAACATGGCCGAATTTGGAGAGGAGGAAGAGGCAGTGAGCACCACTGAGGAAGACCTCAATGGACGTTCACTGGCCTCCAATGAATTCCCTAATGAGGAGCCATGGGAATCTGAGGTTCACACTGAGACCATAGAGATTCCATTGGAATTACTTCTGCCATTCATGAGCTCTGATGAGTACTCTTCCTCTGAAGAGGACGAAGATGTCACTGAAGAGAAAGTTGCTAAGTACCTTGGAGCAATCATGAAGCTAAATGACAAGTTATTTGGTAATGAGACTTGGGAGGATGAACCCCCTTTGCTCACCAAAGAACTGGATGACTTGTCTAAGCAGAAATTACCTCAAAAGAGACAGGACCCTGGGAAGTTCTCAATGCCTTGTACCATGGGCACCATGACCTTTGAGAAGACTCTGTGTGACCTAGGGTCAAGCATAAACCTCATGCCTCTCTCTGTAATGGAGAAGCTAGGGATCTTTGAGGTGCAAGCTGCAAAAATCTCACTAGAGATGGCAGACAATTCAAGAAAACAAGCTTATGGACTTGTAGAGGATGTTCTGGTAAAAGTTGAAGACCATTACATCTCTGCTGATTTTATAGTCCTAGAGACTGGGAAGTGCATGGATGAATCCATCATCCTTGGCAGACCCTTCCTAGCCATAACAAAGGCTGTAATTGATGTTGACAGAGGAGAATTGATCATTCAAGTGAATGAAGAATCCTTTGTGTTTAAGGCTTAAGGATATCCCTCTGTAACCATGGAGAGGAAGCATGAAGAGCTTCTCTCAAAACAGAGTCAAACAGAGCCCCCACAGTCAAACTCTAAGTTTGGTGTTGGGAGGCCACAACCAAATTCTAAGTTTGGTGTTGAACCCCCACATTCAAACTCTAAGTTTGGTGTTGGGAGGTTCCAACATTGCTCTGAGTATCTGTGAGGCTCCATGAGAGCCCACTGTCAAGCTAATGACATTAAAGAAGCGCTTGTTGGGAGGCAACCCAATGTTATATTTATCTATTTTCCTTTGTTATTTTATGTTTTCTACAGGTTGATGATCATGGGAAGTCACAAAATCAATTGAAAAAGCAAAAACAGCATGAAAAACAGAAAGAAAAACAGCACACCCTGGAGGAAAACTTGCTGGTGTTTAAACGCCAGTAAGGGCAGCAAATGGGCGTTTAACGCCCAGTCTGGCACCATTCTGGGCGTTTAACGCCAGAAAGGGGCAAGAAGCTGGCGTTAAACGCCAGAAATGGGCACCAGCCCGGCGTTTAACGCCAGAATTAGCAGAAGGAGCATTTTTGCTCGCCACTTGGTGCAGGGATGAATTTTCCTTGACACCTCAGGATCTGTGGACCCCACAGGATCCCCACCTACCCCACCACTCTCTCTCTTCTTCACCCATTCACCAATCACCTCAACACCTCTTTCCCAAAAACCCCTCACCTATCAAATCCCACTATTCTCTTCACCACTCACATCCATCCTTCATAAAACCCCACCTACCTCACCATTCAAATTCAAACCACTTTCCCTCCCAAACCCACCCATAATGGCCTAACCATACACCCCCTTTCCACTCTTATATAAACCCATCTTCACTCCTTCATTTTCACACAACCTAAACACTACTTCTCCCCCTTGGCCGAATCACAAAGCCACATCCATCTCCTCTATTTCTTCTTCTTCTACTCTCTTCTTCCTTCTTTTGCTCGAGGACGAGCAAACCTTCTAAGTTTGGTGTGGTAAAAGCATTGCTTTTTGTTTTTCCATAACCATTTATGGCATCTAAGGCCGGAGAAACCTCTAGAAAGAGGAAAGGGAAGGCAAAAGCTTCCACCTCCGAGTCATGGGAGATGGAGAGATTCATCTCAAGGGTGCATCAAGACCACTTCTATGAAGTAGTGGCCATGAAAAAGGTGATCCCCGAGTTCCTTTTCAAACTCAAAAAGAGTGAATATCCGGAGATCCGACATGATATCCAAAAAAGAGCTTGGAAAGTTCTTACCAACCCCATTCAACAAGTCGGGATCTTAATGGTTCAAGAGTTTTATGCCAATGCATGGATCACCAAGAACCATGATCAAAGTGTGAACCCGGACCCAAAGAATTGGCTTACAATGGTTCGGGGGAAATGCTTAGATTTTAGTCCGAAAAATGTAAGGTTGGCATTCAACTTGCCCATGATGCAAGGAGATGAACACCCTTACACTTGAAGGGTCAACTTTGATCAAAGGTTGGACCAAGTCCTCATAGACATTTGTGAAGAGGGCGCTCAATGGAAGAGAGATTCAAGAGGGAAGCCGGTTCAACTGAGAAGGCATGACCTCAAGCCCGTGGCTAGAGGATGGTTGGAGTTTATCCAACGCTCAATCATTCCCACTAGCAACCGGTCCGAAGTTACTATAGACCGGGCTATCATGATTCATAGCATCATGATTGGAGAGGAAGTAGAAGTTCATGAGGTTATATCCCAAGAACTTTATAAGGTGGCGGACAAGTCCTCTACCTTGGCAAGGTTAGCCTTCCCTCATCTTATTTGTCACCTCTGTTATTCAGTCGGAATTGACATAGAGGGAGACACCCTCATTGATGAGGACAAGCCCATCACTAAGAAAAGGATGGAGCAAACAAGAGATCCTACTCATCATGAAATTCCTGAGATGCCTCAAGGGATTCACTTTCCTCCACAAAACTATTGGGAGCAAATCAACACCTCCCTAGGAGAAATGAGTTCCAATATGGGACAACTAAAGGTGGAGCACCAAGAACATTATATTCTCCTCCATGAAATTAGAGAAGATCAAAGAAACATAAGAGAGGAGCAACAAAGGCAAGGAAGAGACATTGAGGAGTTCAAGCACTCCATAAGATCTTCAAGAGGAAGAACCAGCCGCCATCACTAAGGTGGACCCGTTCTTTAACTTCCTTGTTCTTTATTTTCCTGTTTTTCAAATTTTCATGCTTATGTTCATCTATGTTTGTGTCTTATGATCATTAGTGTCTTAGTGTCTATGCCTTAAAGTTATGAATGTCTTATGAATCCATCACCTTTCTTAAATAAAAAATGTTCTTAATTGAAAAAGAGAAGAATTGCATGAATTTTGAATTTTATAACAGATTAATTATTTTGATGTGGTGGCAATACTTTGACTTCTGAATGTATGCTTAAACAGTGCATATGTCTTTTGAATTTTTTGTTCATGAATGTTGGCTCTTGAAAGAATGATGAAAAAGGAGACATGTTACTGAGGATCTAAAAAATCATAAAAATGATTCTTGAAGCAAGAAAAAGCAGTGAATACAATAATAATAATAATAATAATAATAATAATAATAATAATAATAATAATAATAATAATAATAATAATAATAATAATAATAATAATAATAAAGTCATGATCCAAGGCAAAAAGAGTGTGCTTAAGAACCCTGGACACCTCTAATTGGGGACTCTAGCAAAGCTGAGTCACAATCTGAAAAGGTTCACCCAGTTATGTGTCTGTGGCATGTATGTATCCGGTGGTAATACTGGAAGACAGAGTGCTTTGGGCCATGGCCAAGACTCATAAAGTAGCTGTGTTCAAGAATCATCATACTTAACTAGAAGAGTCAATAACACTATCTGGATTCTGAGTTCCTATAGAAACCAATCATTCTGAATTTCAAAGGATAGAGTGAGATGCCAAAACTGTTCAGAGGCAAAAAGCTAAAAGCCCCGCTCATCTAATTAATGCTGATCTTCATAGATGTTTTTGGAATTCATTGCATATTCTCTTCTTTTTATCTTATTTGATTTTCAGTTGCTTGGGGACAAGCAACAATTTAAGTTTGGTGTTGTGATGAGCGGATAATTTATACGCTTTTTGGCATTGTTTTTAGTATGTTTTAGTTAGTTTTTATTATATTTTTATTAGTTTTTATTTAAAATTCACTTTTCTGTACTTTACTATGAGTTTGTGTGTTTTTCTGTGATTTCAGGTATTTTCTGACTGAAATTGAGGGACCTGAGCAAAAATCTGATTCAGAGGCTGAAAAGGACTGCAGATGCTGTTGGATTCTGAACTCCCTGCACTCGAAGTGGCTTTTTCGGAGCTACAGAAACCCAATTGCGCGCTCTAAATTGCGTTGGAAAATAGACATCCTGGGCTTTCTAGAAATGTATAATAGTCCATACTTTGCTCGAGATTTGATGGCCCAAACAGGCGTTCCATGTCAGCTCAAGAATTCTGGCGTAAAACGCCGGAACTGGCACAAGGATGGGAGTTAAACGCCCAAACTGGCACAAAAGCTGGCGTTTAACTCCAAGAAAAGTCTCTACACATGAAAGCTTCAATGCTCAGCCCAAGCACACACCAAGTGGGCCCAGAAGTGGATTTTTATGTCATTTACTCATCTTTGTAAACCCTAAGCTACTAGTTCTCTACAAATAGGACCTTTTGCTATTGTATTTGGGGAGATCTTTCGATCATGCTTTGATGATTGAACTCTCTTTGGAAGGCTGGCCATTCGGCCATGCCTAGACCTTGTTCTTATGTATTTTCAATGGTGGAGTTTCTACACACCATAGATTAAGGTGTAGAGCTCTACTGTACCTCAAATATTAATACAATTACTATTGTTCTTCGATTCAATTCAGCTTATTTTTGTTCTAAGATATTCATTCGCAACCAAGAACATGATGAATGTGATGATTATGTGACGCTCATCATCATTCTCACTTATGAACGCGTGCCTGACAACCACTTCCGTTCTACAAGCAAACAAGGCTTGAATGTTTATCTCTTGGATTCCTTAATCAGAATCTTCGTGGTATAAGCTAGAATTGATGGCGGCATTCAAGAGAATTTGGAAGGTCTAAACCTTATCTGTGGTATTCTGAGTAGGATTCATGGATTGAATGACTGTGACGAGCTTCAAACTCCTGAAGGCTGGGCGTTAGTGACAGACGCAAAAGAATCACTGGATTCTATTCCAACCTGATTGAGAACCGACAGATGATTAGCCGTGCTGTGACAGAGCGTGTTGAACATTTTCACTGAGAGGACGGGATTGTAGCCACTGACAACGGTGATGCCCAACATACAGCTTGCCATGGAAAGGAGTAAGAAGGATTGGATGAAGATAGTAGGAAAGCAGAGAGACGAAAGGGACAAAGCATCTCCATACGCTTATCTGAAATTCTCACCAATGAATTGCATAAGTATCTCTATCTTTATTTTATGCTTTATTCATAAATCATCTATAACCATTTGAATCTGACTGACTGAGATTTACAAGATGACCATAGCTTGCTTCATACCAACAATCTCCGTGGGATCAACCCTTACTCGCGTAAGGTTTATTACTTGCACGACCGAGTGCACTTGCTGGTTAGTTGTGCGAAGTTGTGATAAAGAGTTGAGATTGCAATTGAGCGTACCATGTTGATGGCGCCATTGATGATCACAATTTTCGTGCACCAAGTTTTTAGCGCTGTTGCCAGGGAATTAAATGTCCTAACTACAATTTCGCATTTCTTCCCTGCAATAACAGTGCCAAGTTTTGATCCGGCAACAACACCAAGTTTTTGGCACCGTTGCCGGGGATTGTTTGAGTTTGGACAACTGATGGTTCATCTTATTGCTTAGATTAGGTATTTTTCTTCAGAATTTTTAAGAATGAATTCTAGAGTTTCAAGGTGATGTTTTCATCATCACCAAAGCTGATTGATTCTCATCAATTTAGCTCTTGAATGCAATGTCCTGTTGAAGCTTGGCTAGCCATGTTTAATTTCTTTAGACTAAAGCTTTAGACTAACATTGCATGATTCCTGGAATTCTTATTAAAAATTTTGAATCTCTTTATTTTCTTTTCCATATAATTTTCGAAAAATCCAAAAAAATTACAAAGTCATAAAAATCAAAAAAATATTTTATGTTTCTTGTTTGAGTCTAGTGTCTCATTTTAAGTTTGGTGTCAATTGCATGTTTCTATTATTCTTGCATTTTACATGTATCTTCATTGATCTTCAAGTTGTTCTTGATGATTTCATTGCTCTGATCTTTAAATTCTCTTGTCTTGAGTATTTTGTTGTTTCTCAATGCATTCTCAACTTGTTAGTGTCAGTAGTATACAACTTTTAAGTTTGGTGTCTTGCATGCATTGTTTATTTGATTTTAGTTGCATTTTGATTATTCCTCATCACAACAGAAATTTTTTCAAAAGTGTGTCTTTTCTAGTCAATAATACAAAGAATTGAAGATTCAGAACATACAGCAGAGGAATTACACAGAAAAAGCTGGGCGTTCAAAACACCCAGTGAAGAAGGAAAACTGGCATTTAAACGCCAGCCAGGGCACCTGGCTGGGCATTTAACGCCCAAAAGGGTAGCATTTTGGGCGTTAAACGCCAGAATGGATACCATTCTGGGCGTTTAATGCCAGGATGGCACAAGAGGGAAGATTTTGTTTTTAATTCAAATTTTTTTTAAGTTTCCATAATTTTTCAAAATCAAATCTTTTTCAAATCATATCTTTTCAATCATATATTTTCAAAATCAATTTCTTTCCATTTTCAAAAATACTTGCTAACAATTAATGATTTGATTCAACATTTCAAGTATGTTGCCTTTTCTGTTGAGAGAGGTTTAATGTCTGAATCATATCTTTCAAATTTCTTGTTAGCCAAGTCATTAATTTTCAAAATCAAATCTTTTTTTATTGTTTTTCAAATCATATCTTTTCAATCATATCTCTTTAAAACCATAACTTTTCAATCATATCTTTTTAATCACATCTTTTTCAAAATAGTTTTCAATCATATCTCTTTAATTTCTAATTTCAAAATCTTTTTCTAAAATCACTTTATTTCTTTCTCAATCATAGTTTTCGAAAATCAATTACCATCTTTTTTCAAAGTTTCTTTTAATTAATTCACTTTAATTTTCGAAAATTTCTTCCCCTCTTCTCACATCCTTCTATTTATGGACTAACACTCATCCTCAATGCACA
Organism: Arachis hypogaea; assembly: GCF_003086295.3. NCBI lineage: Eukaryota > Viridiplantae > Streptophyta > Magnoliopsida > Fabales > Fabaceae > Arachis > Arachis hypogaea. The sequence goes on from NC_092039.1 coordinate 89,795,678, forward strand.
ATTTGAACTCTATCTTTCTAAGTTCGAATTCTTCTACCTCTTCCTTCTATTTTTCTTTTCCTCTAATACCTCAAGGAATCTCTATACTATGACATAGAGGATTCCATATTTTCTTGGTTTCTTCTCTTTCATATGAGCAGGAGCAAAGACAAAAGCATTCTTGTTGAGGCTGACCCTAAACCTAAAAGGACCTTGAAACGAAAGCTAAGAAAAGCTAAAGCACAACTCTCTGTAGAGGACCTAACAGAATTCTTCAAAGAAGAAGACATGGCAGCCGAAAACAACAACAATGCCAACAATGCAAGGAAGGTGCTGGGTGACTTTACTGCACATACTCCCGTCTTCTATGGGAGAAACATCTCTATCCCTGCCATTGGAGCAAACAACTTTGAGCTTAAGCCTCAATTAGTTTCTCTAATGCAACAGAATTGCAAGTTTCATGGACTTCCATTGGAAGATCCTCATCAATTTTTAGTTGAATTCTTGCAAATCTGTGACACTGTCAAGACCAATGGGGTTAACCCTGAGGTCTACAGACTTATGCTATTCCCTTTTGCTGTAAGAGACAGAGCTAGGATATGGTTAGACTCACAACCTAAAGAAAGCCTGAACTCTTGGGAAAAGCTAGTCAATGCCTTCTTGGCAAAGTTCTTTCCACCTCAAAAATTGAGTAAGCTTAGAGTGGAAGTCTAAACCTTCAGACAAAAGGAAGGTGAATCCCTCTATGAAGCTTGGGAAAGATACAAACAATTGATCAGAAAGTGTCTTTCTGACATGCTTTCTGAATGGAGCATCATAGGTATCTTCTATGATGGTCTGTCTGAACTGTCCAAGATGTCATTGGACAACTCTGCTGGAGGATCTCTTCATCTGAAGAAGATGCCTGCAGAAGCTCAAGAACTCATTGAAATGGTTGCAAATAACCAATTCATGTACACTTTTGAAAGGAATCCTGTGAACAATGGGACGAATTAGAAGAAAGGAGTTCTTGAGATTGATACTCTAAATGCCATATTTGCTCAGAATAAAATATTGACTCAGCAAGTCAATATGATTTCTCAAAGTCTGTCTGGAATGCAAGCTGCACCAGGCAGTACTAAGGATGCTTCATCTGAAGAAGAAGCTTATGATGCTGAGAACCCATCAATGGAAGAGGTGAATTACATGGGAGAACCCTATGGAAACACCTATAATCCTTCATGGAGAAATCATCCAAATCTCTTATGGAAGGATCAACAGAGACCTCAACAAGGTTTCAACAACAATAATGGTGAAGAAATAGGTTTAGCAATGTCAAGCATTTTCCATCATCTTCTCAGCAACAGACAGAGAATTCTAAGCAAAGCCACTCTGACTTAGCAACCATGGTCTCTGATCTAATCAAAACCACTCAAGTTTCATGACTGAAGCAAGGTCCTCCATTAGAAACTTAGAGGCACAAGTGGGTCAGCTGAGTAAGAAAGTTACTGAACTCCCTCCTAGTACTCTTCCAAGCAATACAGAAGAGAATCCAAAAGGATAGTGTAAGGCCATCAACATGGCCGAATTTGGAGAGGAGGAAGAGGCAGTAAGCACCACTGAGGAAGACCTCAATGGACGTTCACTGGCCTCCAATGAATTCCCTAATGAGGAGCCATGGGAATCTGAGGCTCACACTGAGACCATAGAGATTCCATTGGAATTACTTCTACCATTCATGAGCTCTGATGAGTACTCTTCCTCTGAAGAGGACGAAGATGTCACTGAAGAGAAAGTTGCTAAGTACCTTGGAGCAATCATGAAGCTAAATGACAAGTTATTTGGTAATGAGACTTGGGAGGATGTACCCCCTTTGCTCACCAAAGAACTGGATGACTTGTCTAGGCAGAAATTACCTCAAAAGAGACAGGACCCTGGGAAGTTCTCAATACCTTGTACCATGGGCACCATGACCTTTGAGAAGGCTCTGTGTGACCTAGGGTCAAGCATAAACCTCATGCCTCTCTCTGTAATGGAGAAGCTAGGGATCTTTGAGGTGCAAACTACAAAAATCTCACTAGAGATGGCAGACAATTCAAGAAAACAAGCTTATGGACTTGTAGAGGATGTTCTGGTAAAAGTTGAAGACCATTACATCCCTGCTGATTTTATAGTCCTAGAGACTGGGAAGTGCATGGATGAATCCATCATCCTTGGCAGACCCTTCCTAGCCACAACAAAGGCTGTGATTGATGTTGACAGAGGAGAATTGATCATTCAAGTGAATGAAGAATCCTTTGTGTTTAAGGCTCAAGGATATCCTTCTGTAACCATGGAGAGGAAGCATGAAGAGCTTCTCTCAAAACAGAGTCAAACAGAACCCCCACAATCAAACTCTAAGTTTGGTGTTGGGAGGCCACAACCAAATTCTAAGTTTGGTGTTGAACCCCCACATTCAAACTCTAAGTTTGGTGTTGGGAGGTTCCAACATTGCTCTGAGTATCTGTAAGGCTCTATGAGAGCCCACTGTCAAGCTACTGACATTAAAGAAGCGCTTGTTGGGAGGTAACCCAATGTTATATTTATCTATTTTCCTTTGTTATTTTATGTTTTCTATAGGTTGATGATCATGGGAAGTCACAAAATCAATTGAAAAAGCAAAAACAGCATGAAAATCAGAAAGAAAAACAGCACGCCCTGGAGGAAAACTTGCTGGTGTTTAAACGCCAGTAAGGGCAGCAAATGGGCGTTTAAAGCCCAGTCTGGCACCATTCTGGGCGTTTAACGCCAGAAAGGGGCACCAGACTGGCGTTAAACGCCAGGAAGGGGCAAGAAGCTGGCGTTAAACGCCAGAAATGGGCACCAGCCCGGTGTTTAACGCCAGAATTAGCAGAAGGAGCATTTTTGCTCGCCACTTGGTGCAGGGATGAATTTTCCTTGACACCTCAGGATTTGTGGACCCTACAGGATCCCCACCTACCCCACCACTCTCTCTCTTCTTCACCCATTCACCAATCACCTCAACACCTCTTCCCCAAAAACCCCTCACCTATCAAATCCCACTATTCTCTTCACCACTCACATCCATCCTTCATAAAACCCCACCTACCTCACCATTCAAATTCAAACCACTTTCCCTCCCAAACCCACCCATAATGGCCGAACCATACACCCCCTTTCCACTCCTATATAAACCCATCTTCACTCCTTCATTTTCACACAACCTAAACACTACTTCTCCCCCTTGGCCGAATCACAAAGCCACATCCATCTCCTCTATTTCTTCTTCTTCTACTCTCTTCTTCCTTCCTTTGCTCGAGGACGAGCAAACCTTCTAAGTTTGGTGTGGTAAAAGCATTGCTTTTTGTTTTTCCATAACCATTTATGGCATCTAAGGCCGGAGAAACCTCTAGAAAGAGGAAAGGGAAGGCAAAAGCTTCCACCTCCGAGTCATGGGAGATGGAGAGATTCATCTCAAGGGTGCATCAAGACCACTTCTATGAAGTAGTGGCCATGAAGAAGGTGATCCCTAAGTTCCTTTTCAAACTCAAAAAGAGTGAATATCCGGAGATCCGACATGAGATCCAAAAAAGAGGTTGGAAAGTTCTTACCAACCCCATTCAACAAGTCGGGATCTTAATGGTTCAAGAGTTCTATGCCAATGCATGGATCACCAAGAACCATGATCAAAGTGTGAACCCGGACCCAAAGAATTGGCTTACAATGGTTCGGGGGAAATGCTTAGATTTTAGTCCGGAAAATGTAAGGTTGGCATTCAACTTGCCCATGATGCAAGGAGATGAACACCCTTACACTTGAAGGGTCAACTTTGATCAAAGGTTGGACTAAGTCCTCATAGACATTTGTGAAGAGGGCGCTCAATGGAAGAGAGATTCAAGAGGGAAGCCGGTTCAACTGAGAAGGCATGACCTCAAGCCTGTGGCTAGAGGATGGTTGGAGTTTATCCAACGCTCAATCATTCCCACTAGCAACCGGTCCGAAATTACTATAGACCGGGCTATCATGATTCATAGCATCATCATTGGAGAGGAAGTAGAAGTTCATGAGGTTATATCCCAAGAACTTTATAAGGTGGCGGACAAGTATTGGTTAAGTGATTTTGTATCCAACAGTAAGTAAATAGCAGGAAATGTAAAGGGAGAGGGATGAAGTGCAGAATTTAAAGAGAACTGAAAGTAAAGGTGCTGAATCTTAAAGAACAAGAAATTAAATGACTGAAACTTAAAGTGCAAGAAATGTAAATTGCAGTAACTTAAAGTACAAGAAATATAAATTGCTTGAATGGAAATAGGGAGTTGAGGTTTGGGAATTCAAAATTTCAGCAAGGGAAATTAAATTTCAACAATTAATAAAGCAGAAGATGAATTGGAAGTAACTAGAATTCAAACAGGAAATGAAATTTAAATTGCAGCAGGAGTTCACAAAAGAACCAAAAAGGAAAATGGGATCTCAGGACTCCAGAGACTAGAGAGCAAAGTCTAGATCTCAATTGCCTTCCCAAATCCAAGTTCACAAAGCAATGAACAAGAAATTAAAGAAGAAGCAGTACAGGAAATGTAATTGGACTCAATTATGCAGAAGAGGAATTAAAGAGATCTTTAATGGAGATTGAGACAGAATTTTCTCAATTCTTCACACCCAAGACTGAAACAAGAAAAGTAAAAATGCTCAAACAAGAACGAGGAAGAAGAGAGATCAATTCTCCTCCCCAATTCTCTGAAATCTCAGTTCCTAGCTCTCAATGAAGTCTCAAAATTCAAAAATCAAAAGAAGATTCTAAAGTCAAAAGTGAAAGTAAAGGTTCAAAGGTTCTAATTACATCAAACTATCTCCTATTTATACACTTTCTATTCTTGGATTTTGGAATTTGGATGGGCTTTTGATTTGGTGAAGAATTGAATTAAATTGGATTTTTAATCCAATTTTCAGCCCATGAGAAAGTGGCTTCCAGGAGGCTGCCCTGCCCTTGTGGAGGGCTGGGCAGGAAATGGTGCGTGGGGCCCTTGTTGCGTGCATGCTTGGTGTGTGTGGTGCTGCAGGATGCTGCCCTGTCCTTGTGGAGGGCAGGGCAGAATTTTCTTGGTGCGCCAGATTCTGCTGCCCGTGCGTGCTACTGCTGGCCGAGTTTTCAAGTCCTGGCCGTGCCAAGATGCTGCGCCATGCACCAAGAAATGCTGCCCTGCCCTTGTGGAGGGCAGGGCAATGTTTCCAAAAGTGAAGTCCCACGTTCGAAACTCGGTGGAGGCACACGCTGCTTCTTTTTCTTTGGTTTTCTTGGCACCAAAGTAATGCTTAGTTCCTTGTTTCCTCATGGTGCCGTGTTCGATCCTGGGAGATTGAAAACAAGCTTGTGAGTAGCGCTCCCCCACTCCCCCTTGCTCATGAGTTCGAACCTTGTGGCAAGCATTGGTAAGCTTTTTCCTTGAATTTATTTCTTTGATGAGCCCGATATTGCCCTTGAGGAGGGCAGGGCAGAGTTTTTACTCCCTTTGGTCCTTGGCATCAAATTGTGCTCTGCCCTTGTTGTGGACAGGGCAGTGATGCTTTTCATGGTTTGGCTCATTATGTTGCTCTCCTGGAGGGCAGTGTGCTTTCTTGGAGGGCAGTGTTTGCTTCTTCCTTCTATGCGCCACATTCCTTCTTTCCTTGGGCCACGCTTTCTTAAGCCACGTTTTTCCTCTTTTCTTCCTTTCTTCACCTACAAGAAACCAAAACAACCACTCAAAGTATCTTTAAACTCATAAGGTTTATAATTCATTAAAAATCAATTAATTCTTGCTTAAACCTCATGATTTAGCATCAATTTAATGGTGGTTGTTTGATTTAAAGAAGTTATGCATTTTCATTCCAAATCACTTACTTAAGATGCAAGAAAGTGCATAAAGACTAATAAAACAAGTGAAATTAGCTTGAAAAATGGGTATATGATGACTTGTCATCACAACACCAAACTTAAATCTTGCTTGTCCCCAAGCAAGCATCAAAACTAAGAGAAAATGAAATGAACAAGAAAAGAAAACATATCCTTATTAGGCATATATCAGAACTTGATTCATGGAGTTTTTATGCAGACAATGATAACTCAATTATTGTTGCTATTACATAATATACATCTTTTCTCAAAGGCTTACTAAACTTGCTGTTATAAGGTTTATTCTCCCTTGCTAACTTTTCTTTTCTCATGTTGCTTAACAAGCTTATTATTCTTTTGGAGGATTGGTGTCTAATGTTGTAGTAGTAGCCTTTGGCTTTATTTTTACTCAACATCTTTCCACCACAGACACATGGCTCACTATTTCTTCCTTGGATCATTGATGCCCATCATCTCTTTGGATAACTAAATGTTCTGTATCTAAGTTGCTCTTTATTGTGGACTTTCAATTGGCCATCCCAAATCAGTTGATCTAAGTGACCGGGTTTTAAAATACCCCTCAGAATTTACTTATCCAAGCATATCCTAGTACAAGAACACCACAGGCATGTGTCCTAGGGTCCAAGCTATTGGTGTCCAGCCTTTATTCTTTGTTTTTCTTGCCACATTGGCTTTTTCTTCTTCCTTTTCTTTCTATTTCATTTTTTTGTTCTTAAGGGCTTTTTCTTTATTGATAGGAACCTTTATAACAGCATGCTAGCTCACACTTCAATGAAAATTATATTATGCAGCAATTATTTCATGAGTTATGCATTTAATCAAACACATATACCACCATTAACTTCCATTCTAACTTATGCAACATTGGATATTTACTTTCCAATTCAAACAATTCTCTTTTATTCAAGCATATGGGAAACAAAACAAAATTTAAGCTGAGTGATGAATGACAAGCACTTATGCAAATTAGCATTCTTAATCAAGCAACTTCACTTGCAACTAGATAAACACTTTAGCAGGATACATAATGGTTCCCATGTTCAAAACAATTCACAACAGCAAGGATTAAGTTTAGATACAACCTTTGAAGTTGAAGCCCTTTGATTCTTCCTTCTGTTGTGTTTTCTTTGAGTTAAGATGCACAATATCTTCAATGGTTGACTCATGTCCTGCATAATTCTCAAAGTTGCTTGCTTCTCAAGCCCTTAATTGCATGGTTAGTATGCATAAATTGAGTGTGGCTCTTGGATTTATTTTGGTGTGTGAACACCAAACTTAATTTTTTTGCCACAGCCTCTGATGCAACAAATCAACCATATGGGGAACCTTGTATCCTTGCTAAAGGTTATGGAATTAAAGCTAGAAAGCAGTTAAATAGTTGGATAATTTGTTCGATTGCTTAGAGCTAGCACTTTGCAAGAGGTGAGAATGTGTTCTTAAATGAGATTTTTGGTGGAACACCAAACTTAGAATCTTTCATTCTTCCTTAAATTGTTTTGGTGTGCAACACCAAACTTAGCTCCTTGCAATCCATACCAATTATTCAACATTTTTATTGAAAAAGCTATGAAAAGAAAACTACCTCAGGTTGGGTTGCCTCCCAACAAGCGCTTCTTTATTGTCACTAGCTTGACATCTTCTGTTTTTACTTCAAGAAGGATTTAGGTTCTGAACCTCTTTTTCCTTGTCCCATTGTCCTCCTAGGTATAGCTTTGCTCTGTGACCATTTGCTGTGAATCGACTCTTTGTTGCTTCGTCTAACAATTCAATACTCCCATAAGGAAAGACCTTAGTTACCAAATATGGACCAGTCCACTTAGACTTAAGCTTGCCAGGGAATATCTTGAGTCTTGAGTTGTACAAGAGTACTTGTTGTCCAGGTTTGAATTCTTTCTTCAAAATCTTCCTGTCATGCCACCTCTTGCCTTTTTCCTTGTATATCTTGGTATTTTCATAGGCTTCTAGCCTAAATTCATCCAGCTCATTTAGCTGCAACAACCTTTTCTCCCCTGCTGCTTCAGAGTCAAGGTTTAGAAGTTTAGTAGCCCAAAATGCTTTGTGTTCAAGCTCTACAGGGAGATGACAAGATTTGCCATATAATAGCTGAAAGGGGGACTTCCTAATGGGAGTTTTGAAAGCTGTCCTGTAGGCCCAGAGTGCATCTTCCAACTTCCTAGCCCAATCCTTTCTTGTGCTACCTACTGTTTTCTCTAGGATTTTCTTCAATTCTCTGTTTGCTAATTCAGCCTGCCCATTAGTCTGAGGGTGATATGGTGTGGCTACTTTATGAATAACTCCATATTTATGAAGAAGTTTCTCCATTTTTTTGTTACAAAAATGACCACCACCATCACTGATAAGACCCTTGGGTACTCCGTATCTAGTGAAAATGTGCTTCTTGAGGAATTGCAGGACAATTTGTGCATCACAGGTAGTTGTGGCTATAGCTTCCACCCACTTTGAAACATACTCTACTGCTACCAAGATATATCTAAAAGAATAGGAAGGGGGAAAGGGTCCCATGAAATCAATGCCCCATAGATCAAATAATTCTAATTCCAAAATGAAATTCTGCGGCATCTCATTCCTTCTTGTCAATCCTCCTGCTCTCTGGCATTCATTACATTGGTGGACAAACTCTCTGGCATCTTTGAAGATAGTTGGCCAATAGAAACCACTTTGCAATATCTTTGCAGCTGTTCTTTCTGGACCAAAATGTCTACCATAAGCTGAGCCATGGCAATGCCACAATATATCTCTTACTTCACTCTCAGGGACACATCTCCTAATTATTCAATCAGAACATCTTTTGAACAGATAAGGTTCATCCCACAAGAACTTCCTCGCTTCATTGATTAGCTTCTTCACTTGTTGCTTAGTGAATTCTTGAGGTATCTTCCTCCCCACTTTGTAGTTTTCTATGTCAGCGAACCACGGTATTTGTTGAACCAGCAGAAGGTGTTCATCTGGGAAGCTTTCATTCACAGGTTGTGAGGCTTCTTGAATTGTTTCTTGTGGCAACCTTGACAAATGGTCAGCAACTCGGTTTTCAGTACCTTTCCTGTCCCTTACCTCAATGTCAAACTCCTGTAGAAGTAGTATCCACCTGATAAGTCTTGGTTTAGTATCCTACTTTGACATCAAATACTTGAGGGCAGCATGGTCAGTATAAACCACAATTTTAGATCCTATCAAGTATGATCTAAACTTATCAAACGCATAGACTACAACTAATAATTCCTTTTCTGTTGTAGTGTAATTTTTTTGAGCCTCATTCAACACCTTACTTGCATAATATATGACATGATGCAAGTTTTCCCTTTTTTGTCCAAGTACAGCACCAATTGCAATATCACTTGCATCACACATGAGTTCAAAGGGTAATTCCCAATCCGGGGGTGTGATAATTGGTGCTGTTGTGAGTTTGTGTTTTAAAGTTTCAAAGGCGTGCTGGCAGTTTTCATCAAAAACAAAAGGATTATCAATCACTAATAAATTACTCAAAGGTTTGGCTATTTTAGAAAAATCCTTGATAAAACTTCTATAAAATCCTGCATGTCCCAAGAAACTTCTAACAGATTTCACATTAGTTGGTGGAGGGAGTTTTTCTATAATTTCCACCTTTGCCTTGTCAACCTCTATCCCTTTTCTTGAAACTTTATGACCAAGAACAATCCCCTCAGGCACCATGAAATGGCACTTTTCCCAGTTCAAAACCAAATTAGTTTCTTGGCACCGTTTCAAGACAAGAGTTAGATGTTTTAGGCAGGTATTGAAATTGTCACCAAAAACAGAAAAGTCGTCCATGAAAACCTCTAAAAATTTTTCGACCATATCTGAAAAAATGGAGAGCATACACCTTTGAAAAGTGGCTGGGGCATTGCATAGTCCAAATGGCATTCTTCTATAAGCGAAAACTCCAAATGGACATGTGAATGAAGTCTTTTCTTGGTCCTTTGGATCCACCACTATCTGATTGTACCCAGAATAGCCATCCAGGAAGCAATAGTAAGCATGGCCGGCCAATCTTTCAAGCATCTGATCAATGAAAGGAAGTGGGAAATGATCTTTGCGTGTGGCATCATTAAGCCTTCTATAGTCAATACACATCCTCCATCCCGTCATAGTTCTTGTGGGAATGAGTTCATTCTTCTCATTAACAATGACTGTCATTCCACCCTTCTTTGGTACCACTTGGACTGGGCTTATCCATGAGCTATCAGAGTTAGGATATATTATCCCTGCATTCCACAATTTCATTACTTCCTTCTGGACAACTTCCTTCATTGCAGGATTTAACCTTCTTTGAGGTTGAACTACTGCTTTGAAATTGTCCTCTAAGAGAATTTTATGCATACATACTGCAGGGCTAATGCCTTTCAGATCATCAATGGTCCATCCTAAAGCATCCTTGTGAGCTCTGAGTACATCAAGAAGCTCTCCTTCTTCTTTTTTTGTCAAGGATGAATTGATGATCACTGGGAAACTTTCTGATGTGCCAAGGAATGCATATTTGAGATGGGTAGGTAATGGCTTCAGTTCTTGTTTATGCACCTCTTCCTTCTTGCTTGGTTTCACCTCCTTGTCAATAGAGATCTCAGCTGCGTGCTCCTCTACTGTCTCTTGATTAATTTCTTCTTCTTGCTCATGCTGATTAGTGTCTAGTATTTCTTCTACCAGACTCTCTATCATATCCACCCTCAGGTAATCTTCTTGTTCAGGAGGGTGTTGCATTGACTTGAAAACATTTATGATCATTTGCTCATTGTGTACTCTGAAGATCATTTCTCCTTTTTCCACATCTATAATGGCTCTTGCAGTTGCTAGGAATGGTCGACTGATGAGCGGATAATTTGTACGCTTTTTGGCATTGTTTTTAGTATGTTTTTAGTATGATCTAGTTAGTTTTTAGTATATTTTTATTAGTTTTTAGTTAAAATTCACTTTTCTGGATTTTACTATGAGTTTGTGTGTTTTTCTGTGATTTCAGGTATTTTCTGGCTGAAATTGAGGGACCTGAGCAAAAATCTGATTCAGAGACTAAAAAGGACTGCAGATGCTGTTGGATTCTGACCTCTCTGCACTCGAAGTGGATTTTCTGGAGCTACAGAAGCCCAATTGGCGCGCTCTCAACGGCGTTGGAAAGTAGACATCCTGGGCTTTCCAGAAATATATGATAGTCCATACTTTGCCCAAGATTTGATGGCCCAAACCGGCGTTCAAAGTCACCCTCAGGAATTCCAGCGTTAAACGCCGGAACTGGCACCCAAATGGGAGTTAAACGCCCAAACTGGCATAAAAGCTGGCGTTTAACTCCAAGAGGAGTCTCTACACGAAAATGCTTCATTGCTCAGCCCAAGCACACACCAAGTGGGCCCGGAAGTGGATTTTTATGTCTTTTACTCATCTCTGTACACCCTAGGCTACTAGTTTTCTATAAGTAGGACCTTTTACTATTGTATTAAAAAGCTTTTGATCATGTTTTTATGATTGAACCCTCTTTGGGAGGCTGGCCATTCAGCCGTGCCTAGACCTTGTTCTTATGTATTTTCAACGGTGGAGTTTCTACACACCATAGATTAAGGTGTGGAGCTCTGCTGTACCTCGAGTATTAATGCAATTACTATTGTTCTTCCATTCAATTCCGCTTGTTCTTGTTCTAAGATATCACTTGTTCTTCAACTTGATGAATGTGATGATCCGTGACACTCATCATCATTCTCACCTATGAACGTGTGACTGACAACCACCTCCGTTCTACCTTCGATTGGGTGAATATCTCTTGGATTCCTGATTGCACGATGCATGGTTGATCGCCTGACAACCGAGTGCTCGCCTGACAATCGAGCCAACCATTCCGTGAGATCAGAGTCTTTGTGGTATAGGCTAGAACTGATGGCGGCATTCAAGAGAATCCGGAAGGTCTAACCTTGTCTGTGGTATTCTGAGTAGGATTCAATGATTGAATGACTGTGACGTGCTTCAAACTCCTAGCAGGCGGGGCGTTAGTGACAGACGCAAAAGAATCGATGGATTCTATTCCGGCCTGACCGAGAACCGACAGCTGCATTCCGCGTGCTGTGACAGAGCATATGCAATCGTTTTCACTGAGAGGATGGGAGGTAGCCATTGACAACGGTGAAACCCTACACAAGCTTGCCATGGAAAGGAGTAAGGAGGATTGGATGAAGACTGTAGGAAAGCAGAGAGACGGAAGGGAAGGCATCTTCATGCGCTTATCTGAAGTTCCTACCAATGAATTACATAAGTACCTCTATCTTTATCTTTATGTTTATGCGTTCATCACCATATCTATTTGAGTTTGCCTGACTAAGATTTACAAAATGACCATAGCTTGCTTCATACTAACAATCTCCGTGGGATCGACCCTTACTCGCGTAAGGTTTATTACTTGGACGACCCAGTGCACTTGCTGGTTAGTTGTGCGAAGTTGTGTAATGCCATGGCATTGAACACCAAGTTTTTGAGGTTCATGACCGGGGATTATGAGAGTTGTGAAAAAGTATTGTTCACAATTTCGCGCACCATCGACCAAGTATTATGGAGTCATTCTCTTTTTCTGCTGAATCCAAGATCACAAAGTCTGTAGGAAAAATGAACCTGTTGACCTTAACTAAAAGGTTTTCAATCACTCCTTTGGGATGTACCACTGATTGATCCACCAGTTCTAAGGACATTTGTGTTGGCTTCATTTTTCCTATGCCAAGCTTCTTTACTAAAGAGGATGGAATCAGATTTATGCTTGCTCCTAAGTCACACATCCCCTTGTCGATGAATAGATTTCCAATAGTGCAAGGTAGGAAGAAACTTCCTGGATCTTCAAGTTTGGGAGGGAGCCCCTTCCTGATTAGTGCACTGCATTCTTCAGTGAGTAGCACAGTCTCTTTCTCATTCCAACTCCTTTTCTTGTTGATGAGTTCTTTTAAGAATTTGGCATATAGAGGCATTTGCTCCAATGCTTCAGCCAAGGGTATGTTGATCTCTAGCTTCTTGAAAATCTCAAGGAATTTAGAAAAGTGTTGGTCCTTAATCTCTTTGTGGAATCTTTGGGGATAAGGCAGTGGAGGTGTCAAGTTTTTCTCCACTTGATGTTGTCTTGGATTTGGTTCTTCCATGATCTGCTTTCCCTTCTTCAAATTTTGTGGTCTATCTTCTTTTTCTTGAGGTTGATTCTGAGGGTGATTGCTTGCTGTTGCATCTTCATCACTAGCTGCCTCTTTTTCAACTTGTTTCTTGTCACTTTCCTTGGGCTTCTTGGTGGCTTCTTCATCTTTCAGCAGGATTTTTCCACTCCTTAACTGTATTACCTTGCACTCCTCTTTTGGATTAGGAATGGTGTCACTTGGTAGTGAGCTTGATGGTTTTTCAACAGAAATCTGCTTGGAGATTTGTCCAATTTGCCTTTCTAGGCTCTTCATGGAAGCTTCTTGGTTTTTTGTTGTCAATTCTTGGTTCTTCATCATCTTCTCTATGAGCATCTCTAGATTAGTAATCCTCTGAGAGTCTTGTGAGATTGGTTGGTTTTGGGGTGTTGATGGATAATGGTAGGTGTTTTGGTTAGTTGGGTGGTTATTGGGTGGATAATGGTTAGAGTTGGGATAAGTGTTTTGTGGTTTTCTGTATGTGTTTTGGTTAGTGTTTGGCTGGTTGTTGTGGTTTGTGTTTTTCCAATTGTTTTGAGTTGAGTTCCTTTGCCATGGCTGCTGAGTTTGATTGTGGTTATCTCCCCATCTGAGGTTGGGATGGTTTTTCCAAGAGGGATTGTAAGTATCACCACAGACTTCATTTGTTCCAGGATTTTGGTTGTGCATGTATTAGACTTGCTCTTGCTGTTGCTCCTCTTGAATTTCTTCATTTTGCCCCCAAGTAGTTGATGGTTGGCTTGTGGCACTCACTGATGCAACTTGAAGGCTGTCAATTTTCTTGGCCATCTGCTCAAACTGTTGTTGAATTTGCTGCTGCATCATCTTGTTCTGAGCTAGGATTGAATCCACTCCTTCCAACTCCATTACTCCTCTCCTTTGCGATGGTTGGCGTTGCCTTTGGTGAGCAAAAAAATATTGGTTGTTAGCCACCATATCAATGAGATTTTGAGCTTCCTCTGTAGTTTTCATGAGTTGTAATGAGCCTCCAGCTGAATGATCAAGTGCTTCTTAAGCCTTTAGAGTAAGTCCCTCATAGAAGTTCTGCAGCTTGTCCCACTCAGTGAACATCTCTGGTGGATTGTTCAGTTTGGACAACTGAAGGTTCATCTTGTTGCTTAGATTAGGTATTTATTTTTTCGAAATTCTTGAAGATGAATTCTAGAGTTTCATGATGATTTGTTGAAATCTGGCTGGCTGAGAAGCCATGTCTAATCTCATTGGACCGAGGTTTCAACTTATCATCACAAGAGCTTATTGATTTTTATCAATCTTTCTTTTGGAGCAGTGATCTGCTAAGGCTTGGCTGGCCATTGGCCATGTCTAGTGTTTTGGACCGAAGCTTTCTTTGAAGGCTTGGCTGGCTGTGAAGCCATGTCTAATTCCTGGACCGGAGTCTTAGACTAGCATTGCACTGATTCCTGGAATTCTCATTAAGAATTTTGATATCTTTTTCCACTTAATTTTCGAAAAACACAAAAAAAAAATAAAAAAAATCATCATAAAATCCAAAAATTTCTTGTTTGAGTCTAGTGTTTCATTCTAAGTTTGGTGTCAATTGCATGCATTCATTCATGTGTCTTAAGGATTTTCAAGTAATTCTTGATAATTTTCGTGCTCTGATCTTTGAATTCAATTGACTTGAGTGTTGTGTGTGTCTCATATGCATTTCCATTTTGTTAGTGTCAGTAGTATACAAACCGCTAAGTTTGGTGTCTTGCATGCATTATTATTTGATTCTTGTTGCATTTTGATTTTCCCTTTTATTAAAAATCCAAAAATATTTTTAATGTGTGTCTTTTCAAGTCAATAATACAGAGAATTGAAGATTCAGAACATACAGCAGAGGAATTGCACAGAAAAAGCTGGGCGTTCAAAACGCCCAGTGAAGAAGGACAGACTGGCGTTTAAACGCCAGCCAGGGTACCTGGTTGGGCGTTTAACGCCCAAAAGGGTAGCATTTTGGGCGTTAAACGCCAGAATGTGCACCATTCTGGGCGTTTAACGCCAGGATGGCTAGAAGGGAAGATTTTGTTTTCAAATCAAATTTTTTTCTAAGTTTTCAAAATCTTTTCAAAATCAAATCTTTTTCAAATCAATTTTTCAATCAAATCTTTTTCAAAATCAATTTCTTTCCATTTTTAAAGATACTTACTATCAATTAATGATTTGATTCAACATTTCAAGTATGTTGCCTTTTCTGTTGAGAAAGGTTTAATGTTTGAATCATATCTTTTCTTGTTAGTCAAGTTTTTAATTTTCAAATCAAATCTTTTTAAAATGTTTTTCAAATCATATCTTCTCAATCACATCTTTTTAAAACCAATCATATTTTCTTAACCACATCTTTTTCAAACTAATTTTCAATCAAATCTTTTTGATTTCTAATTTCAAAATCTTTTCAAAAAAACACTTCACTTCTTTCCCACTTTCATTTTCGAAAATTAAGTAATGTTTTTCAAAAATGTTTTCAAATTTTCCACTTAATTTTCGAAAATCACTTCCCTCCTTCTCACATCCTTCTATTTATGGACTAACACTATCCCTTAATGCAAAATTCGAGCTCCATCTCCTTTGATAAGTTCGAATTTTCTACTTCTGTCTTCTACTCTTCTTTTCCTCTTACACTTCAAGGAATCTCTATACTGTGACATAGGGGATTCCACACTTCTTGTTCTCTTCTCTTTCTTATGAGCAGGAGCAAAGACAAAGGCATTCTTGTTGAGGCTGATCCTGAACCTGAAAGGACCTTGAAGAGAAAGCTCAGAGAAGCCAAAGCACAACTCTCTTTAGAGCACCTAGCCGAATTATTCAAAGAAGAAGAACAAATGGCAGCCGAAAACAACAATGCCAACAATGCAAGGAAGGTGTTGGGTGACTTTACTGCACCTACTCCCGACTTTTATGGGAGAAGCATCTCTATCCCTGCCATTGGAGCAAACAACTTTGAGCTTAAGCCTCAATTAGTTTCTCTAATGCAACAGAATTGCAAGTTCCATGGACTTCCATTGGAAGATCCTCATCAGTTTTTGGCTGAGTTCTTGCAAATCTGTGACACTGTCAAGACTAATGGGGTTGACCCTGAGGTCTACAGACTTATGCTATTCCCTTTTGCTGTAAGAGACAGAGCTAGAACATGGTTGGACTCTCAACCTAAAGAAAGCCTGGACTCTTGGGAAAAGCTAGTCAATGCCTTCTTGGCAAAGTTCTTTCCACCTCAAAAATTGAGTAAGCTTAGAGTGGAAGTCCAAACCTTCAGACAGAAGGAAGGAGAATCCCTCTATGAAGCTTGGGAAAGATACAAACAATTGATCAGAAAGTGTCCCACTGATATGCTTTCCGAATGGAGCATCATAGGTATTTTCTATGATGGTCTCTCTGAACTGTCCAAGATGTCTTTGGATAGTTCTTCTGGAGGATCTCTTCATCTGAAGAAGACACCTACTGAGGCTCAAGAACTGATTGAAATGGTTGCAAATAACCAATTCATGTACACTTCTGAAAGAAATCCTGTGAACAATGGGACTAGTCAGAAGAAAGGAGTTCTTGAGATTGACACTCTGAATGCCATTTTGGCTCAGAATAAAATATTGACCCAACAAGTCAATATGATTTCTCAAAGTCTGTCTGGAATGCAAAATGCACCAAGCAGTACTAAGGAGGCTTCATCTGAGGAAGAAGCTTATGATCCTGAGAACCCTTCAATGGAAGAGGTGAATTACATGGGAGAACCCTATGGAAACACCTATAATCCTTCATGGAAAAATCATCCAAATTTTTCATGGAAGGATCAACAGAGACCCTAACAAGGTTTCAACAATAACAATGGTGGAAGAAACAGGTTTAGCAATAGCAAGCCTTTTCCATCATCTTCTCAGCAACAGACAGAGAGTTCTAAGCAGAATACCTCTGACTTAGCAACCATGGTCTCTGATCTGATCAAAACCACTCAAAGTTTTATGACTGAAACAAGGTCCTCCATTAGAAGTTTGGAGGCACAAGTGGGTCAGCTGAGCAAGAAAATTACTGAACTCCCTCCTAGTACTCTTCCAAGCAATACAGAAGAAAATCCAAAAGGAGAGTGCAAAGCCATCAACATGGCCGAATTTGGAGAGGAGGAAGAGGCAGTGAACGCCACTGAGGAAGGCCTCACTGGGCGTCCACTGGCCTCCAATGAGTTCCCCAATGAGGAACCATGGGAATCTGAGGCTCAAACTGAGACCATAGAGATCCCATTGGACTTACTTATGCCATTCATGAGCTCTGATGAGTATTCTTCCTCTGAAGAGGATGAGTATGTCACTGAAGAGCAAGTTGCTAAATACCTTGGAGCAATCATGAAGTTGAATGACAAGTTATTTGGAAATGAGACTTGGGAGGATGAACCCCCTTTGCTCACCAAAGAACTGGATGACTTGTCTAAGCAGAAACTGCCTCAAAAGAGACAGGATCCTGGGAAGTTTTCAATACCTTGTACCATAGGCACCATGACCTTCAAGAAGGCCTTGTGTGACTTAGGGTCAAGTGTAAACCTCATGCCTCTCTCTGTAATGGAGAAGTTAGGGATCTCTGAGGTGCAAGCTGCAAAAATCTCACTAGAGATGGCAGACAATTCAAGAAAACAAGCCCATGGACTTGTAGAGGATGTTCTGGTTGAAGTTGAAGACCATTACATCCCTACTGATTTCATAGTCCTAGAGACTGGGAAGTGCATGGATGAATCCATCATCCTTGGCAGACCCTTCCTAGCCACAGCAAAGGTTGTGATTGATGTTGATTGAGGAGAGTTGATCATTCAAGTGAATGAAGAATCCTTGGTGTTTAAGGCTCAAGGATATCCCTCTATCATCATGGAGAGGAAGCACGAAGAGCTTCTCTCAAAACAAAGCCAAACAGAGCCCCCACAGTCAAACTCTAAGTTTGGTGTTGGGAGGCCACAACCAACTTCTAAGTTTGGTGTTGAACCCCCACATTCAAACTCTAAGTTTGGTGTTGGGAGGTTCCAACATAGCTCTGAGCATTTCTGAGGCTCCATGAGAGTCCTCTGTCAAGCTAATGACATTAAAGAAGCGCTTGTTGGGAGGCAACCCAATGTTTTATGATTAACTATTTTCTTTTGTTATTTTATGTTTTTTTGTAGGTTGATGATCATGAGAAGTCACAAAATCAATGAAAAAAGCAAAAATAGAATGAAAAACAAGAAGAAAAACAGCACACCCTGGAGGACGCACCTACTGGCGTTTAAACGCCAGTGAGGTTAGCAGATGGGCGTTTAACGCCCAGTCTGGCACCATTCTGGGCGTTTAACGCCAGAAAGGGGCACCAGACTGGCGTTAAACGCCAGAAAAGGGCAAGAAGCTGGCGTTAAACGCCAGAAATGGGCACCAGCCCGGCGTTTAACGCCAGAAAAGGCTAAAAACGTGTTTTTTCTTGCTATTTGGTGCAAGGATGACTTTTCCTTGACACCTCAGGATCTGTGGACCCCACAGGATCCCCACCTACCCTACCACTCTCTCTCTTCTTCACCCATTCACCAATCAACTCAACACCCCTTCCCCAAAAAACCCTTCACCTATCAAATCCCATCTTTCTCTTCACCACTCACATCCATCCTTCATAAAACCCCACCTACCTCACCATTCAAATTCAAACCACTTTCCCACCCAAACCCACCCTCAAATGGCCAAACCCTACCCTTCCCCTTCTCCTATATATACCCTCCTTCACTCCTTCATTTTCACACAACATACACCCCACTTCTCTCCTTCTTGGCCGAAAACAAAAGCCATTCCCTTTCCCCTCATTTCTTCTTCTTCTACTCTCTTGTTTCTTCTTTTGCTCGAGGACGAGCAAACATTTTAAGTTTGGTGTGGTAAAAGCATTGCTTTTTGTTTTTCCATAACCATTTATGGCATCCAAGGCCGGAGAAACCTCTAGAAAGAGGAAAGGGAAGGCAAAAGCTTCCACCTCCGAGTCATGGGAGATGGAGAGATTCATCTCAAGGGTGCATCAAGACCACTTCTATGAAATTGTGGCCTTGAAGAAGATGATCCCCGAGGTCCCTTTTTCACTCAAAAAGGGTGAATATCCGGAGATCCGACATGAGATCCGAAGAAGAGGTTGGGAAGCTCTTACCAACCCCATTCAACAAGTCGGAATCTTGATGGTTCAAGAGTTCTATGCCAATGCATGGATCACCAAGAACCATGACCAAAGTGTGAACCCGAATCCAAAGAATTATCTTACTATGCTTCGGGGGAAATACTTGGATTTTAGTCCGGAAAGTGTAAGGTTGGCATTCAACTTGCCTATGATGCAAGGAGATGAACATCCTTACACTAGAAGGGTCAACTTTGATCAAAGGTTGGACCAAGTCCTCACAATCATATGTGAAGAGGGCGCCCAATGGAAGAGAGATTCAAGAGGGAAGCCGGTTCAATTAAGAAGGCATGACCTCAAGCCCGTGGCTAGAGGATGGTTGGAGTTCATCCAACGCTCAATCATTCCCACTAGCAACCGGTCCGAAGTTACCATAGACCGGGCTATCATGATCCATAGCATCATGATTGGAGAAGAAATAGAAGTTCATGAGGTTATAGCCCAAGGACTCTATAAGGTGGCGGACAAGTCCTCTACCTTAGCAAGGTTAGCCTTCCCTCATCTCATTTGTCACCTCTGTTATTCAGTTGGAGTTGACATAGAGGGAGACACCCCCATTGATGAGGACAAGCCCATCACTAAGAAGAGGATGGAGCACACAAGAGACCCCACTCATCATGAGATCCCTGAGATACCTCAAGGGATGCACTTTCCTCCACAAAACTATTGGGAGCAACTAAACACCTCCCTAGGAGAATTGAGTTCCAACATGGGACAACTAAGGGTGGAGCACCAAGAACACTCCATCATCCTCCATGAAATTAGAGAAGATCAAAGAATCATGAGGGAGGAGCAACAAAGACAAGGAAGAGACATTGAGGAGCTCAAGCACTCCATAGGATCTTCAAGAGGAAGAAAGAGCCGCCATCACTAAGGTGGACCCGTTCTTTGATTTCCTTGTTCTTTATTCTTTTGTTTTTCGAATTTTATGCTTATATTTATCTATGTTTGTGTCTTGTGATCATTAGTGTCTTAGTGTCTATGCCTTAAAGTTATGAATGTCCTACGAATCCATCACCTTTCTTGAATAAAAATGTGCTTAATTGAAAAAGGAAGAATTGCATGAATTTTGAATTTTATAACAGTTTAATTATTTTGATGTGGTGACAATATTTTTGTTTTCTGAATGTATGCTTAAACAGTGCATATGTATCTTGAATTTGTGGTTCATGAATGTTGGCTCTTGAAAGAATGATGAAAAAGGAGACATGTTACTGAGGATCTGAAAAATCATTAAAAATGATTCTTGAAGCAAGAAAAAGCTATATAAAAAAAAAAGAAAATTCGAAAAAAAAGAGAAAAAAACGAAAAAAAGAGAAGAAAGAAAGAGAAAAAAATAAAGTTGTGATCCAAGGCAAAAAGAGTGTGCTTAAGAACCCTGGACACCTCTAATTGGGGACTTTAGCAAAGCTGAGTCACAATCTGAAAAGGTTCACCCAATTATGTGTCTGTGGCATGTATGTATCCGGTGGTAATACTGGAAGACAGAGTGCTTTGGGCCACAGCCAAGACTCAATAAATAGCTATGTTCAAGATTCATCATACTCTACTAGGAGAATCAATAACACTATCTGGATCCTAAGTTCCTAAAGAAGCCAATCATTCTGAATTTCAAAGGATAGAGTGAGATGCCAAAACTGTTCAGAAGCAAAAAGCTAAAAGCCCCGCTCATCTAATTAATACTGATCTTCATAGATGTTTTTGGAATTCATTGCATATTCTCTTCTTTTTATCTTATTTGATTTTCAGTTGCTTGAGGACAAGCAACAATTTAAGTTTGGTGTTGTGATGAGCGGATAATTTGTACGCTTTTTGGCATTGTTTTTAGTATGTTTTTAGTATGATCTAGTTAGTTTTTAGTATATTTTTATTAGTTTTTAGTTAAAATTCACTTTTCTGGATTTTACTATGAGTTTGTGTGTTTTTCTGTGATTTCAGGTATTTTCTGGCTGAAATTGAGGGACCTGAGCAAAAATCTGATTCAGAGACTAAAACGGACTGCAGATGCTGTTGGATTCTGACCTCCCTGCACTCGAAGTGGATTTTCTGGAGCTACAGAAGCCCAATTGGCGCGCTCTCAACGGCGTTGGAAAGTAGACATCCTGGGCTTTCCAGCAATATATGATAGTCCATACTTTGCCCAAGATTTGATGGCTCAAACCGGCGTTCAAAGTCACCCTCAGGAATTCCAGCGTTAAACGCCGAAACTGGCACCCAAATGGGAGTTAAACGCCCAAACTGGCATAAAAGCTGGCGTTTAACTCCAAGAGGAGTCTCTACACGAAAATGCTTCATTGCTCAGCCCAAGCACACACCAAGTGGGCCCGGAAGTGGATTTTTATGTCTTTTACTCATCTCTGTACACCCTAGGCTACTAGTTTTCTATAAGTAGGACCTTTTACTATTGTATTAAAAAGCTTTTGATCATGTTTTTATGATTGAACCCTCTTTGGGAGGCTGGCCATTCAGCCGTGCCTAGACCTTGTTCTTATGTATTTTCAACGGTGGAGTTTCTACACACCATAGATTAAGGTGTGGAGCTCTGCTGTACCTCGAGTATTAATGCAATTACTATTGTTCTTCCATTCAATTCCGCTTGTTCTTGTTCTAAGATATCACTTGTTCTTCAACTTGATGAATGTGATGATCCGTGACACTCATCATCATTCTCACCTATGAACGTGTGACTGACAACCACCTCCGTTCTACCTTCGATTGGGTGAATATCTCTTGGATTCCTGATTGCACGATGCATGGTTGATCGCCTGACAACCGAGTGCTCGCCTGACAACCGAGCCAACCATTCCGTGAGATCAAAGTCTTCGTGGTATAGGCTAGAACTGATGGCGGCATTCAAGAGAATCCGGAAGGTCTAACCTTGTCTGTGGTATTCTGAGTAGGATTCAATGATTGAATGACTGTGACGTGCTTCAAACTCCTAGCAGGCGGGGCGTTAGTGACAGACGCAAAAGAATCGATGGATTCTATTCCGGCCTGACCGAGAACCGACAGCTGAATTCCGCGTGCTGTGACAGAGCATATGCAATCGTTTTCACTGAGAGGATGGGAGGTAGCCATTGACAACGGTGAAACCCTACACAAGCTTGCCATGGAAAGGAGTAAGGAGGATTGGATGAAGACTGTAGGAAAGCAGAGAGACGGAAGGGAAGGCATCTTCATGCGCTTATCTGAAGTTCCTACCAATGAATTACATAAGTACCTCTATCTTTATCTTTATGTTTATGCGTTCATCACCATATCTATTTGAGTTTGCCTGACTAAGATTTACAAGATGACCATAGCTTGCTTCATACTAACAATCTCCGTGGGATCGACCCTTACTCGCGTAAGGTTTATTACTTGGACGACCCAGTGCACTTGCTGGTTAGTTGTGCAAAGTTGTGTAATGCCATGGCATTGAACACCAAGTTTTTGGGGTTCATGACCGGGGATTATGAGAGTTGTGAAAAAGTATTGTTCACAATTTCACGCACCATCGACCAAGTATTATGGAGTCATTCTCTTTTTCTGCTGAATCCAAGATCACAAAGTCTGTAGGAAAAATGAACCTGTTGACCTTAACTAAAAGGTTTTCAATCACTCCTTTGGGATGTACCACTGATTGATCCACCAGTTCTAAGGACATTTGTGTTGGCTTCATTTTTCCTATGCCAAGCTTCTTTACTAAAGAGGATGTAATCAGATTTATGCTTGCTCCTAAGTCACACATCCCCTTGTCGATGAATAGATTTCCAATAGTGCAAGGTAGGAAGAAACTTCCTGGATCTTCAAGTTTGGGAGGGAGCCCCTTCCTGATTAGTGCACTGCATTCTTCAGTGAGTAGCACAGTCTCTTTCTCATTCCAACTCCTTTTCTTGTTGATGAGTTCTTTTAAGAATTTGGCATATAGAGGCATTTGCTCCAATGCTTCAGCCAAGGGTATGTTGATCTCTAGCTTCTTGAAAATCTCAAGGAATTTAGAAAAGTGTTGGTCCTTAATCTCTTTGTGGAATCTTTGGGGATAAGGCAGTGGAGGTGTCAAGTTTTTCTCCACTTGATGTTGTCTTGGATTTGGTTCTTCCATGATCTGCTTTCCCTTCTTCAGATTTTGTGGTCTATCTTCTTTTTCTTGAGGTTGATTCTGAGGGTGATTGCTTGCTGTTGCATCTTCATCACTGGCTGCCTCTTTTTCAACTTGTTTCTTGTCACTTTCCTTGGGCTTCTTGGTGGCTTCTTCATCTTTCAGCAGGATTTTTCCACTCCTTAACTGTATTACCTTGCACTCCTCTTTTGGATTAGGAATGGTGTCACTTGGTAGTGAGCTTGATGGTTTTTCAACAGAAATCTGCTTGGAGATTTGTCCAATTTGCCTTTCTAGGCTCTTCATGGAAGCTTCTTGGTTTTTTGTTGTCAATTCTTGGTTCTTCATCATCTTCTCTATGAGCATCTCTAGATTAGTAATCCTCTGAGAGTCTTGTGAGATTGGTTGGTTTTGGGGTGTTGATGGATAATGGTAGGTGTTTTGGTTAGTTGGGTGGTTATTGGGTGGATAATGGTTAGAGTTGGGATAAGTGTTTTGTGGTTTTCTGTATGTGTTTTGGTTAGTGTTTGGCTGGTTGTTGTGGTTTGTGTTTTTCCAATTGTTTTGAGTTGAGTTCCTTTGCCATGGCTGCTGAGTTTGATTGTGGTTATCTCCCCATCTGAGGTTGGGATGGTTTTTCCAAGAGGGATTGTAAGTATCACCACAGACTTCATTTGTTCCAGGATTTTGGTTGTGCATGTATTAGACTTGCTCTTGCTGTTGCTCCTCTTGAATTTCTTCATTTTGCCCCCAAGTAGTTGATGGTTGGCTTGTGGCACTCACTGATGCAACTTGAAGGCTGTCAATTTTCTTGGCCATCTGCTCAAACTGTTGTTGAATTTGCTGCTGCATCATCTTGTTCTGAGCTAGGATTGAATCCACTCCTTCCAACTCCATTACTCCTCTCCTTTGCGATGGTTGGCGTTGCCTTTGGTGAGCAAAAAAATATTGGTTGTTAGCCACCATATCAATGAGATTTTGAGCTTCCTCTGTAGTTTTCATGAGTTGTAATGAGCCTCCAGCTGAATGATCAAGTGCTTCTTAAGCCTTCAGAGTAAGTCCCTCATAGAAGTTCTGCAGCTTGTCCCACTCAGTGAACATCTCTGGTGGACATTTCCTTAGCAGTGCCTTATATCTTTCCCATGCTTCATATAAATTTTCAGCCTCCATTTGAGTGAATGTCTGCACCTCAGTTTTCAATCTTATGATCCTTTGAGGGGGATAAAATTTGGCAAGAAACTTGCTCACCAAATCATCCCAAGTGTTGATGCTCTCCTTTGGAAATGTTTCTAGCCATTGAGTGGCTTTGTCCCTGATAAAGAATGGAAAGAGCAGTAACTTGTAGCTGTCAGGAGGCACACCATTGGTTTTGACAGTGTCACAAATCCTCAAGAAGGTAGATAGGTGTTGATTTGGGTCCTCCAATGGCCCTCCTCCAAAAGAGCAGTTGTTTTGGACCAAAGTGATGAGTTGTGGCTTTAGTTCAAAGTTGTTTGCATTGACATTAGGTGTAAGAATGCTACTCCCACAGTGTCTAGCATTTGAAAATGTGTAGGATGCCAGTACTCTTCTTTGTTGTGGGTTATTGTTAGCTCCTCCTTCTGGTTGATTGGGATTTGATGGATCTCCTTCCATCTCTTGAAATTCCTCCTCAGATTCTTCCTCTCCAACGATGTTCTTCCCTCTTTCAGCTCTTCTTATTCTTCGAAGAGTTCTTTGGTCAATTTCAGAGAGGATAGGGGAAGATCTTCCTGTACGTGACATACAAACACAACAATAAACACACAGATCCAGAAAACCAGTGAAACTTCAATCTATTGCTAGAATGAAGTTTTAGTTAGTTTAAGCAAAAATTCAAACAGTTAGTGTGTTAGTAAAAAAATCAAAGAAACAGAAAAGAAAAAGTGCTTGATCTAGATCTCCACTTCACTTAATCATTGTCAATCTATTTCAATCCCCGGCAACGGCGCTAAAAACTTGATGTGTGGAAAACGATCCAACACAAAACTCACCGGCAAGTGTACCGGGTCGCATCAAGTAATAAAACTCACGGGAGTGAGGTCGATCCCACAGGGATTGAAGGATTGAGCAATTTTAGTTTAGTGGTTGATTTAGTCAAGCGAATCAAGTATTGGTTGAGTGATTTTGTATCCAACAGTAAGTAAATAGCAGGAAATGTAAAGGGAGAGGGATGAAGTGCAGAATTTAAAGAGAACTGAAAGTAAAGGTGCTGAATCTTAAAGAATAAGAAATTAAATGACTGAAACTTAAAGTGCAAGAAATGTAAATTGCAGTAACTTAAAGTGCAAGAAATATAAATTGCTTGAATGGAAATAGGGAGTTGAGGTTTGGGAATTCAGAATTTCAGCAAGGGAAATTAAATTGCAACAATTAATAAAGCAGAAGATGAATTGGAAGTAACTAGAATTCAAACAGGAAATGAAATTTAAATTGCAGCAGGGGTTCACAAAAGAACCAAAAAGGAAAATGGGATCTCAGGACTCCAGAGACTAGAGAGCAAAGTCTAGATCTCAATTGCCTTCCTAGATCCAAGTTCACAAAGCAATTAACAAGAAATTAAAGAAGAAGCAGTACAGGAAATGTAATTGGACTCAATTATGTAGAAGAGGAATTAAAGAGATCTTGAATGGAGATTGAGACAGAATTTCCTCAATTCTTCACACCCAAGACTCAAACAAGAAAAGTAAAAATGCTCAAACAAGAACGAGGAAGAAGAGAGATCAATTCTCCTCCCCAATTCTCTGAAATCTCAGTTTCTAGCTCTCAATGAAGTCTCAAAATTCAAAAATCAAAAGAAGATTCTAAAGTCAAAAGTGAAAGTAAAGGTTCAAAGGTCCTAATTACATCAAACTATCTCCTATTTATACACTTTCTATTCTTGGATTTTAGAATTTGGATGGGCTTTTGATTTGGTGAAGAATTGAATTAAATTGGATTTTTAATCCAATTTTCAGCCCATGAGAAAGTGGCTTCCAGGAAGCTGCCCTGCCCTTGTGGAGGGCAGGGCAGGAAATGGTGCGTGCGACCCTTGTTGCGTGCGTGCTTGGTGTGTGTGGTGCTGCAGGATGCTGCCCTGCCCTTGTGGAGGGCAGGGCAGAATTTTCTTGGTGCGCCAGATTCTGCTGCCCGTGCGTGCTGCTGCTGGCCGAGTGTTCAAGTCCTGGCCGTGCCAAGATGCTGCGCCATGCACCAAGAAATGCTGCCCTGCCCTTGTGGAGGGCAGGGCAATGTTTCCAAAAGTGAAGTCCCACGTTCGAAACTCGGTGGAGGCACACGCTGCTTCTTTTTCTTTGGTTTTCTTGGCACCAAAGTAATGCTTAGTTCCTTGTTTCCTCATGGTGCCGTGTTCGATCCTGGGAGATTGAAAACAAGCTTGTGAGTAGCGCTCCCCCACTCCCCCTTGCTCATGAGTTCGAACCTTGTGGCAAGCATTGGTAAGCTTTTTCCTTGAATTTATTTCTTTGATGAGCCCGATATTGCCCTTGAGGAGAGCAGGGCAGAGTTTTTACTCCCTTTGGTCCTTGGCATCAAATTGTGCTCTGCCCGTGTTGTGGGCAGGGCAATGATGCTTTTCATGGTTTGGCTCATTATGTTGCTCTCCTAGAAGGCAGTGTGCTCTCTTGGAGGGCAGTGTTTGCTTCCTCCTTCTATGCGCCACATTCCTTCTTTCCTTGGGCCACACTTTCTTAAGCCACGTTTTTCCTCTTTTTTCCTTTCTTCACCTACAAGAAACCAAAACAACCACTCAAAGTATCTCTAAACTCATAAGGTTTATAATTCATTAAAAATCAATTAATTCTTGCTTAAACCTCATGATTTAGCATCAATTTAATGGTGGTTGTTT